>NW_017670377.1:140782-323480 GCF_001879085.1 Nicotiana attenuata | reverse complement strand
TTTTGAAATTTTAAATCTAAGGTTTTTGGTCTTTTTAATTTTTAAATTTTTGTTTTACAAACAAAAATCTAGAAAAATGAAAATTGAAAAAAAGGAAGAAAAGAAAAGAAATAAAAGAAATTGAAGTTCTTAATAAATGATCCGAATTTGGGACAGCCCAAACCAAACCCACCAAAGACCCGGTCAAAATACCCAAAAACCCGGCCCAAAACCACCCTGACCCGGCCTAGTCTCCTCCTTAATCAAAACGACCCCGTATTGGGCAGATTCAATCACGACCGTTGGATCTCACTAATCCAACGATCCGGAACTCAGGTTCTTTTACTATATGACTGTCCAAACAGCCCCCCATTCCCCCTCACTCGTCTCTCACGACCTCGTCTCTTTGGAACCCTAACGATAGCCGCCCACAAATACTCCACCCTAAACCATGGCGGCGCCGCCTCAAACCACCATCAAACCCCACCAAAATCACACCCCTGAACCCCCACCACCTCCCCTCCACCAATTTCTACTCCCTTTCTCTAGAATCCTCCACAAACGGTTTGAATTTTGAATCAAAGCAAAGCCCTAATTCCACAATTTCAAATTCAACGGGCCTGTTGAGATTTTGAGACTGTACTGGACCTTATGCATGTGTTTTCACATGAAAACACAAGTTTGAGGTCCACTTCGGTCGAAAAATCGAAGGATCGCTCAGAGTTGATTCAAGTTTTTGGCCCGTCCAGTTTAGGTATCTTTCAGTTTTTTCTTTTTTCTGTTTGCTTTTGCATCTTGTCCTCTGCATGTTTGATTAAGTTTTTTTTTCTTTGTCTCTACTCTTTGTGTTTTCATTATGTGTTAATGTCTTCTGTTAATTCTGTTTTTGCATGATTAGTTTAATAACAAGTTTAGCCGATGTGTTTTATTTGATTAGCTCATTTCCCTTTTCTTTTGTTCTGATTTTTATCTCAAAGGTTTTATGGTTTTTTCTTTTGCAAAATTCTGGCTAGCCTGTCAAATTTTGGTTGGGCTTCTGAAATCTGAAAGCCCCAAAAGGGTATGGGTGGGTGTGAGCACGTGATTTTTGCTTCGCTTGAATTATTCCTATAGGATTCTTAGAATTAGGATCTTTCTTTTATTATTTGTATTTCAGGGAATTAATTGCATGATTTTTTGTTTGTTTGCATTTTGTGTGCATGTTTTAGTTGGCATAATTCATAAAAAATACAAAAATAGCACATTCGCATTTAGAACCCAATTTTATATTTTTTAGGTTTACTAGTTAATTAATATCACCAAGAAATGAAAGAAAATAACAAAAATAACCCTCTTTGCATTTTACTTTTAATTTTTGATTTTTTCTTAATTTTCTTTAAAATTAGGATTTAGTTGATTTTAGAAAATTAGAGTTAAATTAGGTCTTCTCATTTTGATTTTGTATTTAACAAAAATCTACAAAAAAAATTAAATGAAATCAAACAAAAAAAAAAGAAAGAATTAATGGAAATAGAATAAAAGAAGAGAAATAAGCTGGCCTAATTTGTGCCAATTTTTAAAAATCACCAGCCCAAATAAAACTACCCCAAACTGCCTTGGTCCAAAGCCCAAACACCCTAACCCGGTCCAGCCCCCATCCCCTTCGAGACGACGTTGTTTCGTTAAGGGAAGATCCCAGCCGTCGAGGTAACTCGATCTAACGGCTGGGAAGTAGGGTACACTTAATATTTAAATGTCTGAAATGCCCTACCCTACCCCACCCCCTCTCACATCTCTCCTTCACCCCTTCAGAGACCCCTCCCGTCCCCGCCGTCTACAACCCTAGACCGCCGCCGGAAATCGCCTCACGGCGGCGGCCGGCCACCAAACACCCCTGATTTCACACCATGTATTCCCCTCATCCTCCTCTTTCCAAACCCCCAAACCCCGTCCCTCAAATCCCAGCCGAGCTCTTCGAATTTTAGATCGAAATAGGCCTCAAAACCCTAAATCATCCAAATTCAACCAAACTAACACCACATAGCCTCCTCACCTCCCTCTCTATGAATCCATAGTCTATAGCCTTCGAATGTAACCGGAGCTTCTCGAATTTCAAATCTTAGAAGTGGCAGAACCCTAGAAGTTCGATTTGCTCGAGTTCTTCCCAGTTTCCTTAGTCCAGAGATTGATTCGAGGCACAAAATAATGTGCTCGTTTGTTCTTGGTAAAGAACAAACATTCACATCATTCCGGGGCTCGAATTAGAGTCCTGTTTTGTTCAACCTTGCATAAGTAAGTTTTTCTTTTCTTTATTGTTTGATTTTCTCTGTTATTAAAATTAGTTTATGCATAGTTTCTTTTGTTAATTCATAATCAGTGTTCTAGTTTTTTTTTAGGTTTAAGTCTTTGATTGCTTCTCTAAGTCAGTTCAAGCTTTTGATTTAGCATTGTTGATTAATTTTTGATTATTCTCTTAGATTCATGTTTAATCGATAATTCCACTGGTAGCTTTTAATTCTGATTTTTAGTAGTCAATAGGTTGGTTTAATTTTGTTAATTGAAGAAACTGTTTGGTTATAGCTGAATAGGCTAGATTTTTGTTTAACCATGGTCACTTCTTGACCAGGTTATCAGGGTAAAAGGGGGCCGATTTAGTTTAGTAATTTTCAGAATTGAAAAGGGTAGTCCAGGTATTTGGGGTCAGGGAATCTTTACTAACTGAAATTGGAAACCCCTAGAACTTTCTAGATGGGGTTCCAATTAGAATTTCAGGAATTTAATAGTCTAACTTGGGCAATAAGCCAATAAATAAGGGACTAACTAGATAAAAACTGAAAAATAAAAGAAAGACTTAGGGGGGAAACAGAAATCTGAAAGCTGCCCTAAGCTTTGCCTATAAAAAGGCATGCCCATTGCCTTATTGAACAAATTTTTGAAATCTGAAAAATCCCACTAGTTTCTAGAAGCATTAGAGATTCAAAAAAACTCTGAGATTTCGAAATTCAAATTAAAAACCTACTGAAATCCAAAAACTCCTGAAAAACTACTAAAATTCAAAAAAAAATGCACTGTTTCATCCAGTTTCAAAAAAGCTGAAGCTTACTTTTAAGTTCTGAAATCGATAGGAAGTTATCTGTTGAAGGTCATTTTGGTTCATCAAATCTAGGTTTAAGTCTGTCGAATTTTGGGTTGATTGAAGCCAATTTGGGAGATTTACTACATCCTACTCTAATTTCTTGGGTTTTCAACTTGGAACTGCTGGTTTCCTGCTTAATTGAGTGCTGTTATACTGCTGATACTACCTTCTCCCTACTTTGTTTCAATTCCAGGTACGCATCCTGTATCTCTCAGGTTTTGGAATGAAATGAAGTGCTGCCTGTTCTTCTCATGTTGAATTTCATTATTGAATTGTAATTAGTTTCAGAACTCTATCATATCTTAGTGTGTAATTGACTAAGGACTGTTTAGAATTGGAATTTTATGACTGAAATTAGCTTATCAGCATTATGACTACTTGCATTGGAATATTCGTGTGTATTAGCTTATCATAGCTATTATGAATATTATGAATTATTTTCAGACTTGTATGAGTAGTATAAGTATGATACTAGCTGTGGATTAATAAATTTAGTTTGGTTATTATGCCAATTTAAGGTCTGAGTTTAGATTAAGGTGCTGTTTGGACTGTAGGAAACTGTATTTCAGATTTATGAGTATACTATTAGCTATGATATGGACAATTTCTAGCTATTCTGTTAATTTGAAGTTCCAGCTGGAATGAAGTAATGGTTTTAAAAAAAATAGGTTCAAAATGAGTACGTACGCTAAATTTAACCAAGCATGCCAAATGACGTCACATTCTCGTCCAAATTCCAGCATCTCGTTTTGGAGTCAAAGTGGCATTCCAGTATAGTAAATGAGTCTTAATCACGTTAGTTCAATCACTGAATCCCTTAAATATTTGTAGGATTTCGTTAGTTTAGAATTAGATTGGTAGTTATCAAACTTGAAATTTCCCTTTTTTTATCCCAATCAATGAATCCAATTTTGAAGCAAGATCATAATATTGATTGGGCTCGCCTATAGGCCCAGGGCTGATAGTCTGTGTCGATTGCTTTGGGCCTCAGCATCACTGATGCATGGCCTAGTTCCGGTCCTACCTATCTTCTCAATTGGGCTTGCGTTGAGGCCCAAGGCTAGTAGCAGTTCATAAGACGACTGATTTTGCTTTCCTTCTATTGGGCCAAACTCGAAACTCAATGCTGAGAGCTATAATCACAATTGTGGGTTTAATTTGGTAATGCAAGTCTTTTGGGCCTTCCAAGCTAAGTAGCAAATTTGAATTAAGGAGCCTCCAATAAATGAAGGTCCTCTTGTTTAAATTTGGACTTGGTCTTGAAGCCCGAATTTCATGAATGCTTTAAAAATTAGTTTACTAATAATGTTAATTAATTAAGTTGCTTTAGAGACAATCGTTAATAGAAATAATAGTCTCTTTTAGGATGGCCTTTAAAATTGAAAACGAGGTGCGCCGCACCAAATAAAATCACAAACTGCGTGGCCCTTTTTAATTACTTCATTAAAATATTAGAAATCGGGACATGCCATTTAGCGAATTTTCATGGCCTCCCGCAAAGTTAATAACACGTTAGTCTCTTTAGGCGCGTTCTTTAATAATTTTACCTTCCTAAACTCGGGTGTGCATTTCATGTGACCCAAATCCAAATCCCAAAATGTTGAATAAAATGTGTCGAGGATCCGGGTGCATTTCATGTGACGTGATCTAAAAACATGTTTTAAACGACGTTCACTTTCCTTAAAAATTAATTAAAAGCAGTAAACACTTTAAAATTGCACTATAGGATGACATGTATAAAAATCAGATTTTAGCCAATTATAATAGTTTAAGCGACCGTGCTAGAACCACGGGATCCGGGGGTTCCTAACACCTTCCCTCGGGTCAACAGAATTCCTTATTCAGAATTTTTGGTTCGCAGACTCCATTCGGGAAGTCGAAATTTCCTCGATTTGGGATTCAAGATAAACCGGTGACTTGGGACACCAAAAGCCAAACCTATCCCAAGTGGCGACTCTGAAATGAATAAAACATCCCATTTCGAATAATGTCACTTTAAATGGAAAAACTCCCTTATACACTACCCTTTCGGGGTAGGTGTGTAAAAAAGGAGGTGGAGGTATGGGCTGCAGCAAATTCATTTGAACAAGCTTCGGGAACAGACTGGAGTAGGGTTCACCGATTTGTGTAAAATTTGGTCTCCTGGGTGGTTCCCGAGGACGGAAGTTATTCTTCGGAGGTCGAGGATTATAGTGGTTCTGGTGGGGAGGCTGATTTCTTGGGAATGGAGCTTGATTTCTATTGACATGTGGCTGTAGCCGGGCAAAGGGTTGAGCGTTCATGACCGCATAAGGTGGAGGAGCATAAGCCATATCATGATGAGGGTAGTAATGTTGAGGGGTTCTTTCAGAAAACATGGGTCTGGGAGCGCGATGCCTCCTTGCCCCTGATGCTGCCATGGACGTTTCTTCTTTCTTCTTTCCTTTAGCCATTCCTCCAGACCCGCCTTGAATGGCCTGGGAGGTTGCTCTGATGGCTGACTGGCTCAAGATTCTACCCATTTTCAAACCATTCTCTACCATCTCACCAATCTTGATTGCCTCTGCAAAAGGTTTGCCCATAGCCGACATCATGTTCTGGAAGTAATCGGCTTCCTGGGCCTGAAGAAATACGGTGACCATTTCCACTTCATCCATTGGGGGTTTCACCCTTGATGCTTGCTCGTGCCATTTAATTGCATATTCCCGAAAACTTTCTGAGGATTTCTTTTTTTAGATTCGCCAAGGAGTTCCTGTCCGGCGTAATATCTATGTTGTACTGAAATTGTCGAACAAAATCTCTGGCAAGATCGTCCCAAATGTGCCATCGAGATATGTCCTGATCCATATACCATTCCGAGGCTATGCCTACCAAGCTTTCTCCAAAGTAAGCCATTAACAACTCCTCTTTTCCGCCAGCCCCACGCAGTTGGTTGCAATACCTTTTGAGGAGAGCGATGGGATCGCCATGCCCATCAAATTTCTCAAACTTCGGCATTTTGAATCCCATGGGCAGGTGCACGTGAGGGAACATGCACATATCATTATAAGAAACACTCTTCTGCCCGCTTAAACCTTGCATATTTTTTAAGCTCTGATCTAGACTCCTCATCCTTTTTGCCATCTCATCCTGCTCAGGCGCTTTGGGAGTCTTTTCCTGTCCCGTTGTGAACTCATATGGAGGTGGTTGGGAGTAAGTATAGGTGGGGTACTGAGGAGGCTCCACTTGGTAAGTAGGATTCTGAAAAGTAAAGACCGAAGGATCAAAAGTAGGCCTAGGCAGTGAAGGCTGTGTGGTGGCCGAGCATGGTGGAGCAGTAAAGATATTGGGGACTGCTCCAGATGTGAACACCTGGGGGCGGACCTCAGAAGGTGTTCCCACAAAATGAGCCGGCATGGTGGGCTGTCCCAATGGGGTATTCGGGTGGCTGATGGGGATATTAGAGGTACCCCCTGTTCTAGGAAATAACTCGGGGAATCCGGGGATGGCACTTGGAGGCTCCCTTCCATTAGTCCACCCATCCCACATCTCCATGACCCTAAGACGTAAGATCCTGTTCTCTTCAGCTGTGGCAGACTCGGAGGTCGGGATGCCCGAGATTGGGACATCTTCTGGGATGGGAATGGCTGGCAAGGTCATTTCCAAAGATATTTCTATGCTCCCCTTTGATCTAGTAAGTACGGATGTGATGCCAGTTTACCACGAAAAACCAACCACCGTTTCTATAAAATTTGAACTGGAAGTGACAACAGCAAACGGTTAGTTTGAGGCAAATAATAGATAGGTAATCGCACGTTGAGGCGTGATGCACCTATACAGTTAAATGGTTTCTATATGTTTCGCAACGGTTGCATACGTCATCCCGGCTTTCCCTGTCCAAATTCTTTTCTTTTTATTCCGACCCTCTTTTTCCTGCCTTTTCCTTGCTTTTCTGGTTTTTCTCTCATTTTTCTCATTCTTCTTTTCTCTCCCTCTTTTCTTTTCTTTCATTCTTGCCTTTGCTTTTTGCTATGGTTTCTTTCTCTCGGTTTTCTTATTTTCTCTCTTTTGTTTTTTTTCCTCTCTTGTTTTTTTATTATTCTCTTTCCTCCCTTTTTCTTTTCTCTTAGTGTTACGGTCGAATCCTATGGAGATTGCCTACGTATCATGACCCTGCATGAATCAGACCAAGCGTAGTTCTTAAAAAATAAATGTGAAAAGTAAAGAAATAATTTTTGGGAATTTTCAATTTTTCATTAATAAAAACTTCTATTACAAAAGATGCTACACTACTCGTCTTTTTGGGAAGGAAAGGAAAACTACAAACAGACTCAAAATAATACAGACTCGATGACTAAAACTGGGTCAAGAATACATTAAAGCTTCAAATCCTGGGGCCCGCGGGGCATCATTCGGCATCGCCGCGGGCCGATGTGCAAGACCCCCTTGTAGCTGCTCCAAATCATTCATAACTTGACGAACAAAAATCATCACCGTAGTAAAGAAGGTGGTGCGACTCATTCTTTCGCCTGCCTGACACTTCATGACAATATAATCCGCGATGGCTCTAATTCTTTCTCTGATCCGGCCCTTTTCCTGAAGTAGTCGGCTTATTTGCTGGTTGTGGGCCTCTAACACCTGGGAATCGTGGAAGTGATGGTCTTGCAACAGCTTCATTTCTTTCTCCATCTCGGCCATTATCCTATAGCAATGCTCCTTCTCAACCTGGAAGTCTTTGTCCCGCTGGGCTGCCTCGTCCTCAAGGGTGTTCACTTTTCGTCTCAAATTGGTAATGGTCCCTTCATAGTTTCTTTTCATCTGCTGCACAAATTGGGCCCTCTCCTCTGTTTTTTTGCCCACTGTGCCCGGATTTTTGCTATATTCCCCTCAGATTTCTCCAACTCTTCCTGGCACTCTAAGACTTGCTTTTTCAGCCCGTTTATCAACCTTTCATCGTACCGACTTCTTTCTTGATTTTTAGCAGCTATTTTCATTTGTCGGATCTGAGCCTTAAGAACCTCATTTTCTTGAGTTAATTTCTTTTTGTCTCCCCCATCAGTTGCGGCTTGCACACTCTTTTCAAATTGAAGATCTTGGACCTGTTGCTCCAACTTCCCTATTCTAGCCCGGTATTCCTTATCCTTGGCTAGCCAATCCCATTGTACCTGGGTCCCGTCAGTAAATTGTTGTACATGTGGCCTCTTTGCGGGTCTTTCAGAAATCTGGAATCTTTTTCCAAACCAAATCATGTATTTCGGGTCCACTTCACCTCTAGCCCGATCTCGCACTATGGTCTTAGGTTCAAGAAACCTACACTCATTCCATATTTTGCGAATCTTCCCCTCGGGAAAGGCATCTTTGGGGCCTAATTCAATGATTTGTTTGCTCAGATCTTCATCGTTATGAACAGTTTGGAATCTTCCCAATTGCCGCAAGACCCGGTGGGGAGCATAAGGTTGGATGCTCCGAATGCCCATCAAAAGAATATAAGGCACTTCAGCTGATGTATATACTGCCTCAGCAACGGGAAGCCATCCGAAAGCCCACTCAATTTTGTCAGCAGTCAAAGATCTCAAACATGACAACCAAGCCTCGGTACCCTCTAGGAACTCAATACCTGTTACCCTGGTTTTAAATTCTTCAATACAACTCAACCCGGTTAAACCATAGTTCATGTACCCAGTCCGGTGGCATAGGTGCTCTTGTATCCATAGTTGTAGCAACAAATTGCATCCTTGAAAGAATTTTTCCCCTTCTCGGCACATGGTTAGGGCTCGATATATCTCAGCCACAATCAGAGGGACCACCGTGCTGTTGGACTTCTTTATTGCAACATCTAGTATTCCCACGAGGCCAATATCTATGTGACCATCTTTTCGTGGGCAAATCACGACTCCCAAAAAAGCTACCATGAAGGCCAAACCCCTGCGTGCCTCCCACTTATCTTTGTTTCCAGCGTGTGTTAAACCAGTATTGGGCTCCTCAAAACCTTGCGGGTTGCCACATCGATGGTACAAGAAGTGGAGAGTGCAATATCCTTCTGATAGATTCTTATCCTGAATATCTCGGCTATCACTCAATAAGTCCAGAAATCTGTGGAGGGTTACCGGTCTCGGTGCCAATGGATATCGACCCCTGAGGTTTCCGTTCAGACCCGCATATCCCGCCATCTCCTCTAAGGTAGGTGTAAGCTCGAAGTCCGAGAACCGGAACACGTTGCGAGTTGGGTCCCAAAAAGGTATCAATGCTTCAATAATATCCAGCCTTGGCTTGATATTCAATAACCCGACGAGACCGCCCTGAATCTTTACCACCGTTTCTCTGCTACCCTTTCCTAGGTCATTCCACCACATGTGAAGCTTCAAAAGGATCTAACTCAGGACTGAGAAAGTTTCAATGTCAATTGTACTCATCCTGCACATTTTATTTAAAGTGATTTAATGTCTTATTTTGACCTAAAAGAAATAGTGGCTATTCGAAGTGATTTAATGACTTATTTTGACCTAGAGGAAGAAATGGCTATTTAAAGTGATTTATTTTGACCTAAAGGAAAAAGTGGCTATTTTTTCAAAATTTTTATTTAAAAAACAAAGACTCGGTTTTGCAGATACGGCCTTTCAGCACTTCTGGGAGGGAGATTTTAAGGCTGTGCCTGCTAACCGTTTAAAAAAATGACTTAAGGTGGCTGTTCTTGCAAAAACAGCCTTCCGGCATCCTTTTGGGGACATTCGGCTTATTTTAAAACAAGAATGGCATCACCCGACTTATTTTGGTATTTTTGGGCTATTTTTGCAAAAGGGAGGTTGGACCCGATGAGGGTTGCCTACGTATCTCACATCCGGTGAGAATCAAACCAGCGTAGTTCGGGCAGATTTGTCAAAACCAAATATATTTTGAAAACAAAAATCTTTCTTTGTTTTTTTCAAAAATCCGGCAGAGTTTCAGTACTATTTGGATATTGGTTTTTTCAAAGCAAGTGGTTACCCTCACTTAGTCCTAACACTGCTATTTTCCGTTCAATTCTCTCCCATTATGTACAAGCCGGTCAACATGCAAAGCCGAGCAAATAAATGCACAAGTAGCACGTAAGATGCATCAGGATGGTCTTTTCATTTTAGGTCACCTGTCCTAGACGGACCCAACCCCTGTGTTGAGCCCCCTAAGTCAAATGCACATGATGCAAACAAACGTTCCTACTAGGGATCCAGCATGAGGCTTTGTTATACTAGGTTTAAGCCCTTGGTTTATTGTTCTAGATCTGGCTTACCCGAGCGGACAACTCGAGCCGAGGGGGGCAGCGTACCGGGGATACAGAAGCTCCGCCTGCTTAGCAACTTATCCGAACCTCGTTCTAAATGGGATAAGACTCTAAACAGAAGAGAAGTCACACGAAGTGCACCCTTCTCCATGATGTAGAAGACTCAGAGAGAGGAAGGGTTTCGTAGCACTTTATATATACAATTCAGCAAATATCAAAGCGGTAAAACATTTAGCACATTTAGCACGAAACATGTAGGGAAATCAGATAAGCCAAATATAACAATTATTCCAAGCTTGAATTCTTGAACCCTGAACCGAAATTCTAGGTTCGTATCCCCAGCAGAGTCGCTAGAGCTGTCACACCTCCTTTTTTACACACCTACCCCGAAGGATAATGTATAAGGGAGTTTTTCCATTTTAAGTGACATTATTCGAAATGGGATTATTTATTTGATTTTCAGAGTCGCCACTTGGGATAGGTTTGGCTTTTGGTGTCCCAAGTCACCGCTTTTTCTTGAATCCCAAATCGAGGAAATTTCGACTTCCCGAATGGAGTCTGCGGACCAGAAATTCTGAATAAGGAATTCTGTTGACCCGAGGGAAGGTGTTAGGCACCCCCGGATCCCGTGGTTCTAGCACGGTCGCTTAAACCATTATAATTGGCTAAAAATCTGATTTTAATACATGTCATCCTATAGTGAAATTTTAAAATTATTTATCGTTTTTGATTAATTTTAAAGAAATTGAACGTCGTTTAAAATATATTTTTGGATCACGTCACATGAAGTGCACCCGGATCCGCGACAAATTTTATTCAACGTTTTGGGATTTGGATTTGGTCACATGAAATGCACACCCGAATTTAGGAAGATAAAATTATTAAAGAACGCCCTAAAGCGACTAACGTGTTATTAACTTTGCGGGAGGCCATGAAAATTCGCTAAATGGCACGTCCCGAGTTCTTAATATTTTAATGTGAGTATTTAAAGAGGGCCACGCAATTTTGAATTTTGTTTGGCGTGGCGCACCTCGTTTCATTTTTAAGGCCATCCTAAAAGGGACTACTATTTTCTATTACAGATTGTCTCTAACGGGCCTAATTAATTAATATTATTAGTCAACTACTATTCAAAAATTCAGGCCTCAAGTTCAAGTCCGAATTTGAACAAAAGGAAAACCTCTTAATTCAAATTCGCTTCTTAACTTGGAAAGCCCAAAATTCATAATTCAATTTTTAAAAATCCGATAACTTCGATAAACAAGATGTGGCTTTTCGGCGGATAGGGCCTTGATGCCAGCCCAAAATCTATTTAGTTTATTCACACATGCTGTCTAAAATTCAGGCTATAGAACAGGCCCAAGTGAAAAGACAATCCAGCATTGGAACTGGGCCATGTGCCAATGAAGCAAATGGACAGGCGGCCAAACTGGGCCTATTGACAAACCCAGTTCTTAAAGTTCAAATAATCAACAACAATGTTAATTAACTTGTACCAAGGCAGGAGAAACTTTTGGCATGGATTAAAATTAATTCTACTCATGTGCCAAATTTTGAATCTTCAGTTTTCATATGCAACTATCAGAGAAATAGCAGTGATCTACGTGTTAAATCGAGAGAGTGCAGAAATGATTTTAAAATTCTAATCGAATGATCTCAAATTCAAGCTGTGAGGGAACTAGGTTCTGAAACATGGAATCAAAGTAGCTAAATCCTATAGTTACCATTTGGTTCACCATATACCAAATTAACGATTGAAACATGATAATAGACCTTGAGGATATCTGAGATATAGTTCAACAATTCATTTTGTTAACATTTAAGCCAAACATGAATTGCGAACTCATTTTACACTACTAGATCCGAAACGAATGAACAGGATATGAGATAGTTCAGCAGTCCAATTCATCAATATATACAAAATATACAAGTTTCAGGAAGAGGAAGTCCAAATACTGCCTATTATCATGCTAAGTATTACCTAAAAACTATAGTAATAGCAGGAAAATCAATTTGAAGCATTCTTCATTCCATCCTTTTCAAATCCATTACATGCTTAGCAACTGATCCTCAACTATGAGCTAGGAGAATACCTGGAGATATAAGGAAATGTAAGAAAGGAGAAGAGTCAGCAGCAGTAAGCAGACGGTCAACAGCAGCTTAAAACCAAATTCAAAACCCAGCAAATGGTGCCCAAACAGTCCAGGAAGTAATTTCCCACAAATCAGCCACAGCAAACACTTAAACCAAGCTGGAATGACCCAATTTGCACTTGAAATAAACACCAGAACCTCTGAAACCTTTAATTACTGGAGCTTCAGATCTTTCAATGCTTGAAAATCGAGGATTTGAACTCTAAAATCTCGGAAACTCTCAGATTCAACAGGATTTCTATTGATTTTCAGTACTAGCTCTCATCGTTCAAGGTTAAGACTTTTTTTTTTTGTTTTTTGTTTGAATTTGGGATTTTCAGATCTATCTCTACTTCTCAAAGCTTTTGGATTTTTGAATTTTCAAATTTTTTGATCTCCAAAACTTAGCTTGCAAGGCAAGAGTATTGCCCCTTTTATAGAAGAGACTAGGGCTATTTCAAATTTTTCATTTACACCCTAGGTCCCTCTTTCAGTTTTCAGTTTTTAACTATTGAGTCCTTAGAATTCCTAACTTGTTTTCCAAGTTATACTACCTAAAATCTGATATTCAACTTAACACCCCAACCTAGAAGCTTCTAGAGGGTTTTTTTTTCTGTTATTGCAATATTTTCTAAGTAGAACACCTACAGTACCCCAGAATTGCCCCCTAAAATTACTAACCTAACCCTTTAAACTAAACCATGGTCAATCAACAACTTGAAGATCATTCAACTATAACCAAATTCAATTATAACAAAACTCTTAATTCTGAATTAACTAACTGAATTACTACTGTCTATTATCAGTCAAACTAAAATTAAGAAGTGAACAAAATTAACACAAAAATAGTATGACTAGAGAAGAAAAGAAAATCGAATACTGGCAAACAAAATCAAACCACAGGCAGAAATACTAATCAAATTATCAAACTAAACTAATCAAACTAAGTAGTTAAACAGGAATCATACGGTTGCAATCAAATCAAATGACAAAATGTAATCAAAACCAATCAATCCCTAAATCAATCCTAAAAATAGAAGAAATACTGAAGACGAACAAAAGCAAAACAAAATCAGAAAGCTAATGCATAAAAGGGAAAATTTACAGATAAAAAGAAATTTAAGAACACTCACTAATTTTGAGCTTTAACTCGACTGATTTCGAATCCGATCTTCAAATAATGTTATGTGTTTGTTCTTGCCAAGAACAAACACATAGCATAATTTCAAAACCCTTTCGAACACTAGCTAACCCTGGAAACTCGAACAGTCTTGAACGGAAACCCTAGATCTAAAATCCGAGGGGTTACAACTGGATTTGAGGGATTTCGGTTTAGGATTTGGGAAGAGGAGGTCAAAGAGGCCCTGGGGTGTGATTTTGGTGAGGTTTGAGGGTGGCGCCGCCACCAGAGAACAAAGGCGGCGGCTAGGGTTCATGATTTTAAACAGAGATGCGAGGGGTTTGGGCAAGTTTTGAAGAAAACGGAACTTGGATTTGGAATGAGGAGGAGGAGGAGAAGACATGGTGTGAATTTGGGAGTTATCGGAGTAGTTTGTGTCATCGCCGCCGGCGGAGTTGACGGAGGAGGTGAAGGCGGCTGGTCTCTCTAGGGTTTAGGAGGGTTAGAGACGGAGTGGGGGTCTGAAGAGGGGTGGGTACGGTTCGGACAGATACTAAGTGATGGGGACTTCTCGTCCGTTGGATCAACAATCCTAGACGGCCGAGATTAATTGGAGGAAAACGACGTCGTTTTGGCTATTCGCTGGAGCGGACTGGGTAATACAATTGGGCCTGGGTAGAATTTAAATGGATTTGAGGAGTTTGGGCTCGATTTTTTTGTTAAAATTAAAATAGGCCCAACATCTGAAGCAAAAGAAACCTCTTTATTTTCCTTTTCTCTTCAATTTTCCAACTTCTTTTAATTCTTTTTCTTTTGTTTATTTTTCAAATATTAAAGCTAAAATTAAACCTAAAAGATTAAACTAACCTTCCTAATTATATTAAGCTAGAACTAATAATCAAACTAATAGTAAACTACCAATTTAAAGAAAACCAATAAAATTCAAAGCTAAAATTTAAAAAAATCAAGCAAAATATCAAAAAAAATTTTATTTTTGTATTTTCGTAAAACCCTAATTACTAATTAATCTAAAAATATAGAATTAAGTCCTAAATGCCAATGCAATGCGTAATTTTGGATTTTTTAGATGAATTATGCTAAATTAAAAAAAAATGCACATGCAAATAAACACGACAATTATGCAATATTAATTCTTAAAAATTAAATAATAAAAGAAACAATCCTAATTCTAAGGATTCTATAGGAGTAATTTAAACGAGGCAAAAACCACATGCTCACAGTTGTCTCCAAAACATCTTCTCTGAATCTCACTTCCACGGACCGCGTAATTGTGGCCGCTTTAGCGGTGGACCTTACGCAGCCGCGCTTTTCCATCGCGGTCAGCGCTTCAGTCCCAGCTTTGAACTTGTGCAATTTTAACTCCTTCATGAGTTGATTATAGCTTTCTTGCCTCATTTTAACCAAACCCTGCAGACAAGAACATTAAGTCTGATTTCGGGAATACTTTTACACATTTTTTATCCAAAACCTAAGCAAAAGAGAGCATAAGATAGGCTAAAATCCATAGTTATCACACATCACAGATGAAAATTCCATCACGCTCGAAAATACCAAGTCTCTTTACTCCATCAACCCAAACCTGAATATTTATAGTCCGATTGTCTTTCCTCCGCCGAAAATAAAATACCGAATCTCTGAATCAACCACTGAGTAAACCTTCTTTCAAGTCATTCACTGCCCCAACATATAGGCAAGCATCTTACCACTACATCAATACTGTGCGATAACGACTCATAAGATCATAGCAAGTTGTGCATAGCCTCAGAGCTCTCAGAAGTACAACTACTGAGCTGAAATGACGAAATATCCTTCCGCAAGGCGACGGCAATAGCCCAATCAACTACGCAGGGAGAAACATCCTGCACTGCATCTGTAGTACCATCACAATTCCTCAATTCTCGATCGATAGCAAGCGTTTCACGTCGCATAAGATTGAATAGGAAAAAAAGGCATAAGCCTGAAAGGAATCAAATCGCACGATGAGGAATCAAGAAGGGAAGTGCTCCTAACAGCGATGTAGCCTCTCGAAGATAAGCACAAACGTTTTCGTACCGATCCGCAAGACTCTACTAGACTTGCTCATGACTCGTGAGACCTAAGTGAACCTAGTGCTCTAATACCATGTTGTCACGACCCAAAGTCCATTCAAGGTCATGATAGCGCCAGACACCACTGTCAGGAAAGCCAACACTAAATACTTAATTTAGGTCCTCATTTTAATATTTTTGAAATCATAGTTTTCCTTCAACCAAATAGTTGAAGATGGAAATTGCAGAGTAAATAATAATTTTTTTAACAATCTCAATACTGAATAATCCATAATAATCCCAAAAACCGGTGTCACAAGTGCATGAGCATCAACTAGGAAATAGAATAAAATACAGCATCTGTCCTAAATACAAATTTAGACAGGGAAGAAAATTTAAATATTATGAAGGAGACTCTGCTGACTGCGAGTCATAATATGGAATGCAGCTCACCTAAGTCCCCGCATTAACCACGCTGCTGCGCCCACAAGGCCACTATATATACATATGTGTGTGTGTGTGTGTGTGTGTGTGTGTGCCTATACAATACTGCAAGTGTAGTATGAGTACAAAAACAACGCGTACCCAGTAATTATCCAGTCTAACCTCGAAAAATTAGTGACGAGGGGTCGACTCCGATACTTACTATGGGCTATAAGTAAAATACCAAAAATATAATTTAAACATGGGTTGTATAGAACGGCTGTAAGCTCAATATTATGAAGTAAGTAAGAAATTCTTTTATACCAAAGAAATCTCCAAATTTATTTCTCATAATTTAACAATTTATCTTAAGACAAAGAGGTAATATCATTTATCATAATTTCCAAAGCAATCAATTCAATCAGGCCCAAATCATGCTGATGTCGCCGATCCAACATATAAATATAAAATGTGCACTACCGAGGGTCGAACGGCTCGAACCATAGATGCATCTATTAAATTTGTTGAGGCGTTCGGCCCGCTTCACAAAAAGATAAACACATTCAAACAACAAAATCAAGAATCTATTAAGGGGAAATTGTTCAAGGAAATGCAAATTCTCATTTAACGGTCTAGAAAATGAATTTTATCCTTTTAAAATTCCTTTACCAAGTTCAATGTGATTTAAACAATCAAATTAACAAGAAGGTTGCAGACATCGCAAGTATAGCATGATTTGGGTCTTAGACTACCCGGACTTAAGCATAATAGAAGCTACGCACGGACTCTCGTCACCTCGTGAATACGTAACCCTTGCAAATAGGAACACATATCAAATTATTTAACCTATGGGGTTAATTCCTTCTTACGAGGTTAGAAAGGAGACTTACCTCGCCTCAAAGTTCCATATTCAGCTCTCAAGCCCTTCCGACGATTCAAACCGATGCCAAGGCTCCAAGACCAGTCAATAATTGTGCAAACCCATAAATATATACTCAAATACTCATAATAATCCAATGTATAACAATTTCTAACCCCAAACGAAAAGTTGATAAAAATCGCCCTCGGGCCCACGTGGCTGGATTCGGAAAATTTTCGAAAATAAACTTTACCCATAACACAAGGAACATAAATATATAACTTATTCCAAATTCCACGTCCAATTTCGTGGCCAAAATCCAAGAATATAAATTTCTAGGTTTTCTACCAAAAACTCCACAATTTCCACCAATTTTCATGTTTAAATCCTTAAAAATCCATATATTTAACTTAAAATGAGGTGGGAATTACTTATCTTTACTTGAATGATGAAATCTCCACTTGGAGCTCTCCAAAAATCGTCCAACCAAGAGAAAATGAGAGAAAATGGGCCAAATCCCAATTTTAAAAGAACCATTCTGCCCATATCTGCGGTCCACTAGCCACTTCTGCGGCTCCACACCTGCGGACATTATCGCAGGTGCGACTTTCAATCAAGCTCAGCCAAGTCCGTTTCTACGGACAAAAACCCACTCCTGCGGTCACGCTTCTGCGGAGCCTTGACCGCTCGTGCGGTCCAACGCCAAAGGTTTAACCCCGCTTCTGCGATGCCCTATCCGCTTCTGCAGATGCGCATCAGCGCCCCCAGCTCCGCATTTGCGGCCCTTTGCCCAGGTGGTCTAGGACCGCTTCTGCGACCATAACGCCGCACCTGCTGGCTTGCACTTGCGGCCCTTTTCACTCAGGTGCGATTGCACCAGACACTAGCTACTTCAGCTCTTTCTCGAATTCCAAGTTCGATCCATTAACCACCCGGAATCCATTCGAGGCCCCCGGGACCCCGTCCAATCACACCCACCAGTTCCAAAACATAACGCGGACTTGCTTGAGGCCTCAAATCACATTAAACAACGCCGAAGTCATGAATCATACCCCAAGCTTTATGAACTTTAGAACATCAACTTCTATATTGGATGCCGAAACCTATCAAATCACGTCTGATTGACCTCAAATTTTGCACACAAGTTGTATTCGACATTACGGACCTATTTCAACTTTCGGAATCGGATTCCGATCCCGATCCCGATATCAAAAGGTCCACTTCTGGTCAAACTTCTCAAAAACCTTCAAATTTCTAACTTTAGCCAAATGACCCCAAACTGACCTATGGACCTCCGAATCCTCTTCCGGACCTAGAATCACCATACAGAGCTATTCCCAGACTCGGAATCCCAAAACGGACATTGATTACTTTGAAATGCACTTCAACCTAAACTTATGAAATTCTTCTAAAATGCTAGCTTCCACAATAGGCGTCGAAATGCTCCCGGGTCATCCAAAACCCAATCCGGACATATGCCCAAGTCCAGAATCATCATACGAACTTGTTGGAACCTTCAAATCCCGATTCCGAGGTCGTTTACTCAAAAATCACAACTTAGCCAATTCTTCCAACTTAAAGCTTCCGAAATAAGAATTCTCTTTCCAAATCGACCCCGACCTTCCCGAATTTCAATTCCGACCACGCGTACAAGTCTTAATACCTAAAGTGAAGGTACTCATGGCCTCAAACTGCCGAACGACGCGCAAGAGCTTAAAACGACCGGTCGGTTCGTTACACCGCCCTCTTAAATCTTAGCTAAGCCTGCCTTCATATCAACTACTTATCTTGTTTGTTTTTAAGTTACGAACATCAAATGTGACAAGACAGGACATAACAATTACTCAAACAGAAAGTGAAAAGTAATCGTGGAACTTAATTCACATTACGCTCAGGCAACAAGTAAAATGAATAAGGTGTTGGTACCTGTACAAGGACAAAGGAGTTATGTTGTTACATTTTCTTAGTTAGAACTGAATATTCATATTCTTCTATAAGTGGACTTCTGTTAACTTACCAACAAAGAAGATGCTTCTGTTTGTGTAAATTAGCACATAACAGAAATCCGTTTTTCTTGAAGGGAAAAATAAATAAAAGACGTTTTAAGGTTGTCTTTTTACTCAACATGCGTTTGTTTCTAGAGCCCTGATTCGTATCAATATTTCCCTTTCCCCTACCTCAACTCTTTCCAAACAATGAAAGTGAATTGATAAGTAACGTGATAAAACCGCTGTTAGAGATTGTCATACAACAAGCGTTTGTAGTCCAACGGTTAGGATAATTGCCTTCCAAGCAATAGACCCGGGTTCGACTCCCGGCAGACGCACAGCGGTTTTTTATTTGTAACTTCTTTTGGGTGATTTGAAGTCATTTTTCCTTTGTTTTGTCTACCCTGCGTGATTTCACGTGTATTTTGATGAGTTGATATTGAGAGCGAGCCGAATGTTTGGAATTGAGGGATAATACACTCTGGCAAAGCATAACCTCAGAGCTCTGCCGCTAACAATAGTGACGGTGGTTCGTTATTGTCATTCCATTCCGAGCCATGCATAGAGGACTCAAAAGGCCCAAAATTTCTTCTTTATGCCAGGTATTATAGTGATAATAGTTTCAAACTTTTCAGAGTGTAAGGATCATTCGTTAGAGAACACCGAGAAGGGTTTTAAGCAAAACGTAAATACGTAAATAATCATTGAGCATTTATATTTTCCATAAGCAATGAGTTACATCCTTTGAGCAAACCACGGGGGAGATAAAATAAGACGACCTATTAAAAATTCTATAACAAACACAAGAGTATGAAAATGTCCTGCGCAGTGATATTACATGATGAATACATTTACACGTACATAATAAATGGCCGGAAAACCAGAGCCTAAAGAGAGAACTTTTCTACTATTGCCTCATCAATGATGTACACTGAGGCAATGCCGAAACTATGTATCTGGCATCCATCTTACAAGTAATGGTACAAGCCCAATGGCCCCCCCAACCCAGCATAAGATTACAACATTCATTTCTTCCAGTGAGACAGGCTATACAAATCCTACATATTTTGCATGTCTAACAGCAGTTAGAAGGAATAGACAAATGCAAACAGTAAGGGTCCTTGTCTGCTCCAACACCATAATGAGCTCAGTCCAACATTCTGTCATCTCCTAGGTTCCACTCCATTGGCTACCTTCCTCAGCTTCTGCTCACTACTACAAGCCTTATCCATCACCCTTGTGTATGGGGGAATCATACATGGTTTATTTACAAAGCTGGTACTGAAACCTTCTGAGTCCCTAAAAGATTCGACAGGAGATGATCTTATTGATTGAGCTGAACAAGGTACTGGTCCTTTCCGCTCAGGTTTTCTAAAGTTGACTGAAAGACGAACTTTCTTCGAAGGAAGTATCCCATCAGCAATTTCAACCAGATTATTTGATCCCACCACTGGTTTTGGTGCTATGGATTGTTTTTCAGATTTCTCCGTCAACTTACAAGCTTTCATGACCTTCTGACAAGGTCTTTTCAGCAACTTCACTGTTTCTTCAGTGTTCTGCCTCAATGAATGCGTCGCAATCTCGCAAAGTGTCTCAGCAGCAACCAATATTCTTGGAGAGTCAGCTGCTACCATTAGATATATAATGAGCTTTGCAAGGATAAAAACGTCTTGCACAACATGCATGAGATAAGAGTTTTGACAAGATTTAACATTCTTGGGAACCAAATGGAGAACGTGCACCAATGCATATACTGAATCATTTCTTCATATCATGCAGTATGATTTTGTCAAGATCTAATACTCTTTAGACATGATGCTTGGTGACCTATTATACAAACTAGCAATTAATAAAGCAACTTATGCAACGTGATGGATATTCCATAGAAACTCAAAGAATGCAAAGAATACGGGTTGACCCATATGAAATCTCTATCCATACTAATAGCAGATAAATCATTCCAGAAACTTGTGATGGATAGATTTCAAATTAGGATAACTCTTTCGTTAGCGCCCACAGGTCGCACATCTAAGCACAATCATATCGAAATTGGGATACATCAAACAATCAGAAAGCAAGAGAAATGTGGACCACGCAACAAATGTACACTTTTATCCATCTAGCAGAGTGCTGAAAGCAGAAACTGCATATTCATTCAAAAACTGTAGCAACTCCGTACTCGAGCCACAGAGAAAATTACCCGGGGGCACTTCAGAAGTGCTGATGGCTCCAATTGACGATGAAATCCTTTCACACACAGTAAGGGTATCAGAGTTTGTTGAAGCATTTACATTTTCTGAAACTTGAACTCCTGTTGGAACTAGTTTGTGATTGTCAGTGAGTGATTGCAATTCCACAAGGAAACCAGTAGAACCTTTCAGCGGAGTCAAAGTGTTTTCCACTCTTACCCATCTGCCTTGGCAAACCGTCTTACTTGTAGATAATTTAGCTGAATCAGGAACAGTTTTAGGATGCCCAGAGTATGTATGTGACCAAGGAAAGGGAGGCAAACCATTTCGCTGAGATGATGGCTTGCCTAGACGAAGATCACTACAATTTCTTGAAGATGCAGGCTTGACTGTGTCCATGAGGAAAGAATCTAAATCCTTGGATGGAGCAAGCGCAAGGCGCTCCAACACATCCGTTGGCGTATATGATGGAGCATGAAGCATTGTCGCAACTGTTTGGACCTTGCGACAATGTTCCTGTACCTATGAGAAGAAAAGGGGAAAATACATAGGCGGTGAGCATTTAAAGTTAATGGCATTTTCTTGTTTTTCCTTGAGAACCTAGAAACACTATGTATGTCCCATTTTTATATGACATTGGTATTTGAAGAGTCAGTTTCTCGCTTGGCTACATTTTTCTCAACTATTCTTTTCGTAACTATAGTTGTAATTGATTGTGATTTGTAGTACTTTTGTAAGGCTTCTAATATGTAGATTTTATCCAAAAAAGTAAAGTGATTGATGTCCAAATGCATACCAAAAATAGATGGTTTCACCTCGTACTTCAAGCTCCACCATTCCTTTTAGAACAAATGGAGTAATTCCTCCATTCTTAAGAATACGACTTGCATAGATGCTACCAAACCAGAATAATAGGATCTAGGTTTCTATGGTTTTGACAAGCCTCAGTTCCGTGGATAAGAATGCTTTTCAATTTTCATACATCCAGATCCAGTACACAATAGGGGTTTAAAAGAATCAAGAAGCAGACTTGGACATGAAGCAGCCTTGCTTGACCAAAAACAGAATCAAGAATACTAGGACATGAAGCAGACTTGCTTGACCAAGTGGACCGTCAAGATTCAGTTTCAGTAACAAATAACCTCAAAAACTCACCTGATTAAAAGAAGACGGATTATCAATCCTGGTCTCTTCCTTGTCTCCATCATCTCGACTTTCTGAAGAAGGGCCAGTATAAGCATGGACACAAGAGACACTGCTATCAACACAAGAATAATTCTGCGTCTGTACAGACTTCTGAAGTCGAAGCATGGAGTTAGCATCTCTAACCAACTGCATGAGACTGTCATTTGAACTTGAAGCTTTGTTTCCCTTATCTTTGGGAGAAGGTGCACATTTATAACTGCCATCAAGTAGTTCCCTCAAAGGCAGATCATCTACATCTTTTGTGACATCCATGACATCAGATTTCAAGCCATAGATTCCTGAATCAGATATCCCTTGTCAGTTCCTCAGAACATCTATGTATATAACCAGTTGGTGAATGCTAACACCAAGAACGACCAAAGAATGTTGTTGATCAACCGAATAAGTTCCAGGATACAGCAAAAGCTAGAAAGAACATACTTTAAGATAGCTATTTTATCTAACAATATGTACAAGTCAAGGATTAAATGTCAGGGTACCACAAATCAGACATACTTTACACGAGCTATTTTGCCAAATGCAGGTCTATTGTATTGACATGATCAGATGCATTGCACTGACTTATTACCTAGACAATTCTGAGTCCAAAAGATGCATAAAACAAGTATATCACACTGTCTGCTAGTGTGAAAGTGCAACCTTTCACTTGGCTAGGTAGTTAGAGTATCTTATATAAAATTACATCTAGTATAAATAGATTGCCATGACTTGAGACTTCTTGTAGGTTTTGGCTTATATATCTCCTCACAGAAATGACTATGCAAAATAAACATTTGATTCAAATTAAAGTTATAGCAGTAAGTATTTTTGGCCTTCATTGACGTCGTGATGCACATGCCCGAACCAATGATGCTTAGCAAAACATCTTTCATTTGAAAGAACGTGTTACAAACATGCATGTGCAAAAAGTATTTAAGAAGATATATTTGACAAAGATTATCAAGTAACGTTTGTCTCAAATGTATGTTTTACATCTTTTGGGACTTAATGAAGAATTACCAAGTGAACCAACAATATCCTTGGTCAATAGTACAGTTATCATGAAAATCAGTCCACCAACAAAAGAAGAATATTCATGGTCGGGAAGTAATGCTGCTGTGAGGCAAAAGGAAACTCTTTAGCATCTGAATTGAAGAATTTGCAGATGATGGAAAAGAATTTGGTGCATTGGTTTAGGATAAATGGTGTTACATGGCAAAGCCATAATTTTACAGCTCAAATACAGCTCTCAGCAACAAAAACACATGGTTACTAGATAATTAACCATGTTTAAAGAACGTGAAGATTCCGAAAGAAAAGAAATGACATAGGAAGAAATTAAACTGTAGTTAACAGTTTTCAGTTTTTAAACATCTTAAAGGGAAACAAGTGCACCATCAAGGGAATCCAGCGTATGACCTTGGAAAAGGAAAGTGCGGAAGCCAGGTGTAAGTGGCAAAAACAGAAGGTTAAAAAATAAAGTTTGATTTATATTTTTCATAGTTAAAAACTTGGAATGCAGGTTTAAATTTAAAAAAAAAAAAAAAAGAAGAAGAAGAAGAAGAAGAACAGAGTTCTTTGGTCGTAAACCTAGTACTAGAAGACACACGGAATGGTAATTCTTCTGAAGTATTTGGAAGAAACAGAATAATACATACCAAGAAAGTTTCTTCCTCCAGCAGCTGAACCGAAGCCAACCAAGCTCTTTAAAGAGAAATTACTTTTAGTAACTTTGCCATTTCTTCTATCGCTTCGCTTGCCACTAGAATTCTGCCTTTGCTTAACCACTTGAGTCCTCTCTGACAAAGTTAGAATAGATTCCACGAATAAATCATTTTACTAGAACCATTTTATATATTTTAGAAGTATTCAAATAAAAACTTAAACACAAAGCTGATATATTAATACATTTACATACTTCAAAACAGATAACTCGAGAAAGCATTACAATTAAATAAGTTCAAAGATATTTCTACCGCAAAAACAAATTGAAAAGAATGAATGAAAGCTGAACAGGAAATCATTACGCCACCCTTCAAGAGTTAATGGCATGAAAATCTAAATAAATATTAAAACAGTCCCTTCATCAGCTTAATCTATCAGTAGAAGATTCCAACTCCCTGCTGCATATTTGTCACTGTAAGTGCTAAGGGGTATCTACATTTTGCAAGTATATTCTTTCAATTTGCAAACAAGTGGACAATTTCAATAGAGTACAGACAGGAGGTCCAATGAGATCAGAGAAAATGGGTTATATCCTTCAAAATACTTTGTTAATCTCTCTCTTGAAATTCTTGAACTCAAAACTCAGCGGACGCCGTCCTTAAACCCTCCTCCGCGTAAATACAAAGCTTTTCTTTGTGGCAGGGTTCGAACTCGTAACGTGCGTCTAACCCACACATCAAGCACTATGCTCTTACCACTTGGCCATGCAGGCACTTCGTTAATCATTTAATACCATATCTCTTTTAGAATATCTTTAATATCTTATAAAATAGATGGAAGACGGGGAATTGCTTAATTAGTACTATACATCTGACCTCATTGGTCTTTGTTATGACTCTTTATAAGGTTTAGCAAAACTGAAAATGAACTAAAACATTTCTTAGCACATGAGGCATTTAGACAAGCTAAACTAGAAACACATTTTAAGCTTCTATTAAATGAGTAATGCAGCTTCTGTTCTGGTGGTTTAGCTGTACTCCTTAAGAGCCTAAAAGATACAACCAGCAATATATTTTAGCTGATTCATCAGCAACGCACTTCGTACAAAGGTCAGCACTGCAGTGAGTCAGTAGGCAACACAACAACCATGGACCTATTTGGAAATAAAAGCGATTTAGCTTTAATGTCATAGAAGATATAAATTTAGCTTCAACATTAGTCAAATTTATGGCAGGATATATAGCAACTCCGCACTTTTGCACATTTGCTATCCGCAATTGAAGTTGCTTCCGAGAAAGAAAATGCGAAAAAAAACTAGATTGCTGATTGGATTTCTCATTCAATCTTTACAGCATTCCATGTATGATATTACCCATGTGATAATACATTTGGCAAGCCTTTCCTGGTGTATCGAGATCCTAGATTCTATCCACACAGTAATTTTAATTATGTGTTACAGTCAGTTGAGATGATCCAAGCTGCAGTTACTTTAAAAGCAATCTTATCCATACAGGTCTTCCAGGCTTAGGATAATAAGGGGCATGTAGCTTTTGAGCAAAAATTAAACAACTGAATTGCAGCAAGCTCCTGACAATTAATTATGAGCTTTGTCTAAAATATAAATATTTTAAATACAAGTGATATAAATCTCTTTTGAATCTTCTATATGAAAAAAGGGGAAAAAGGAGAACAATGAAGTCTAGCTCTCCATATTAAAAACATGATCCAAGGCAAAGGAAGGCTAGAGTAAGCTACATGTACCATTATTATATTTCTTATACATCAGTGTTTTTTTATTGGGGGGGTTAAAGGTGCACCTTTGCGCGCTTAAGCACTAAAACTAGATGCAAAGCAGGTACGTATGTATCTTGCATAGGGGTGCTTCAGCTCATGCACGAAAACATTAAGGCGTGCTCCTCAAAGTTCATGAGCTCTGTATTGAAGAAGAGGATACTAAAGAATAAATATAGCAGGTAAACAACATATCAATTGTAAGAAACTGTTACGGGTGAGAATGTTAACATAAAAATGAATCTTAAAACTAAATCTTTGCATTTAATTAAAAAATTTAAAAGGTTTTAAATATGATATCCATGATTTTACTATACTTCACCTAATTGCAGTTTTTTCAATTCCTCTGCTCAATGCTCATAAAAAATTTCTTGGTGCTTATTATTACTTTTGAATCTAATAATAAATATTTTATATTTTTTGCGCTTCTCTTCACTAAACAATATACACATTAATTATGATTTGCGCTTAAGACCCCAACCGACCTTGGCATTTCCCTACATTTTTCTTTGCCTTGGACAATCTACTAGGTAGCTGCTACCTCCAACCAACATAGGTATCCGGTAACTCTATCCACCAAGGTTTAGAGAGATGGAAAGAAATCACCTAACCTTTCCCCTCTATTGGGATTTGGATCCTGGTCTTTCGAGATTTGTTCCAACTTCATCGACAGCTAAGCCATACCCTTGGGTGCAACACTATCATATATATTACAATAAGGTTGCAACTTTGCAACCAATTTTGTTTTTGGGACAACTAAAATAAATAGCTAGTTGTAGTTTGGTCCAACAGTAAAGTTGAATCTCGTTTGTTCTATACTCTCTATACTCTGAATTGTGTAGGAGCGGGTAGCCACCAATGTTTTCAAAGATGTAGGTGACAAAGAAGCATATCACTTTCATAATGAACAATTTTTTGCGGAGCCTATAAAGGAAATGAGGGAAAGGCGTGGGGGCAACGCCCAATGTCCTTGTAACATGAATAGGTTCCTCAGAGGTACCAAAGGGCAAATATTTAGTTTACTAAGTAGACTGCTTGCACTTCTTGAAAGGGGAACTATTAGAATCTTATTTTTCTCAAACTAATACCACATGTTACTTTCTTTAAGGTTTTCAAGCATAACTTACACAAGGCATCATTGGAATGTAGTGATTTTCAGAAACAGCAATTAAAACCATTACACAGACTTGAAAAATCAAAAATAGATACATGACCCGTAGGCATTTCCAGTGCCATCTGCGAGTGGATGCCATACATAAAATTAAGACTGGTCCCAGCCAATTCATAAGAACACATGGATAACTGTGATGAAGAATATACATGTATATTGGGCATTACCTCCATTTTTGCAATTTGTAGGATTTGCTGAAAGCTCAGTACTAAAGCCTTTTCCATCTTCACCAATTTTATTTGCAGAAACGTCCATATGCACTATCCTTGATCTCTTAGAATTAGAAATACTATTTCTGCCCACCTTCCCAAAAATCCGATGTGATTGAGTAGCCTCTAACCCAAGTGTCAATGGAAGCTTAGTATTTATGCTCCTGAAACTGTGGTCTTCTGAAGCATCCTCGGCACTATGTATGGATTGATGACCAGAGAATTCACTCTCGGACATCTTACTCCAAAAAGCTAACTCTGAGGTTTTAATGGCACAAATCACACCTCAGATAATAATATTGGGAAAATAGTATGTTAAACTGGATGCACCATTAGCAGTATAACTTACAGGTTTCCAGGTTTGAACATTACCTGCTTTAGTGTTTCAAAAGAAATGCTAAAATAAAACAAATACATGCATTTGTGCTCTCTGCCTCAATGGGTTCCGAGAATTAGAAATAACATGAAATGTTCTAAGGCGCATATGACGTCTTATTACTAGCAAATCACCCTTTCCACTAATAATTTCAACTGCCGTGTGATGAACTACATAATTGACCAGTTAGTAAATTCCACCATAGTATACATTACATTTCTTGACAATACCCAGCTAATAACAGATAGTAATATCATTCAAATCCTGAAAGATCAATGTACTAAGCTGACCCAAAGTATTTCCCATGAAGACCGGGTATCCTCCTCAGTCTGTCTCAGCCGTAAATTTTTTATAAACAAATTCGTCAATATCTTAACTTGAGGCTAACAGTTTTAGCTGTCTCAGTTAGTTCAACACAATATGCAAATATAATATCTACCCATCCAGAAAATCTTGCAATAAACTAACACTAAACCTTCCTAGACTGTACATAACGAGCAAAGCTAACTTTTACCCCAAAATGGAGAAAATGAAAAAGCTCTGCTTTTAGCCATCACAAGCTAAAGTTCTACTAGTAAGGAGAAAAAAAATAGCCATATTAAACCCCAAAGTGTTTAAATTCTATGAATTGATGGTGCAGAAAATATTTACACAATCAAGTCCATCATAAGGTGATTGCAGGTAACTCTATTTAATAACGGTAACCTCAAAATAAATGGTAAGTAACCTACTGTAATAGTTAAATTATACTGATGGTGTAAAAAAATTGAGGATTACTACGTTGTCAGTCTATATAACTTAAATCCAACTTTTAGACAGTAACAGTGAATATTTACATGACCAGATCACTTAATAATCAATTACAGATAACTTTCTATATCAAACATGAATAGAAACCCACAAATAATCTAAAAACCTTTTAAACTGTCAGGTATATAAGTTAATCCAACCGGAAAATGTAAAAAGGGAAATTATACCTTTTCGTCTGACTAAATCATTGGTCCTATCAACAGAAGGCGCAGTCACAACAGAGGACCTCTCCAATTTAGGAGCACGGCCGCTGAAACTTTCCGATCCCATAAGCTTAGACACGTCCACCTCCACCAGAACAGAACCCTGTAAAGTTTCCATCACCTCACCAAACCCCACCAAACAAAACCCTCACATAAATTCAACACAACCATATCAAATGGACTGCGAATTGAACAAATTTAAGCTGAAATAAAAGCTAATTTGAGCTGATTTTACGGATAAATAGAAGATTTGAAGGGAAAACAAGAGAGAATTTATGGATTTGAGCTGAGAGTAACATGTTGCGGCTGAAGAAAAAAGAGTCTAGGGCAAGGAAAAAAATTAAGGGTTGAGAAATGAGAGGTATTTATACTTTTCGGGAAAATGAGGAAAGTGAGAATTGAGTTTCATTTCCGTCGGTGGGGATATTCGGGTGCGGTTGTCATCAGCGTAATCCACTTGACACGTCGTACTAATTGTATCCACGTGGCATTATCCGTTGTTGGAAATTAGCTGGTGCTTCGACCCGCTTGTGGTGTTGTCTGTTAGCGGGTTTTCTCGAACTGGATATTATGTGAGTTTACGAATTTACCCAGATCACAATAAGCTGAGACTGATAGTCAACGGATGGGACCAAGGGCATTTGGGACCATATAATTTTTAGTAATAAAAAAATTGCCCCTTTTAATTCATGAGACGTAATTTGACAAAGTACGAAATTTAAAAAATTAAAAATTGTTGAATACTTGATTTTAAATATTCCATGAGATTTTAATGAATACAAATTCATATCACTAAAAATAAAATAATATTTATATATCATGAGTCGTACCCACAAAATTTCATAATTTTGTCTAAATTTTCAAACTTCATTCACATTCTTCAAAAAAGCAAGAAGTTGACATTTTGATCACTAGAGATAGTTCTGTCATTTTAGCATGAGTTTGTGACTTGAGTAGGATGTGGATAAACTAAATGTGGTTGGTTTGGATCATTTGGAGGAGGCTTGAGCCATAACTCAATCTTATGGCCATGTGATGGAGTTAAGTTGCCATTGGCTTAGGTCCAAACCCAACATTTGTGGCTATGTTGGATAGTAATTAATATTGTAGATTGAGCATTCTGAGCACGAAATTGACCTTGTAGCACTATTTCGCTAAGCTAGCTCGAGGTAACCGGAAAATTCCTATTTTATAAAAGATTTTCTTCGAAAAGCATGTGTGCTAAACTGCTAATTAAAGCTTAAATTATCTGAGATTGTAATAAGTGATTTTCTAAAGTTTTGTATGAGATTTTGGCACATAGGAACAACGGTGGGACTGTTTAACCAAAAATTATGTAATTCGGTTAAAGCTTATTTTAAGAAGTACTCGGGCTACTAATAATCAAGAAATTCTATATTTACTTAGTGATAAGAAAGGAAATTAGAATATGAGATAGTAAAAATAGCCAATAGTAAGCAAAAGAAAGTAATTGTATTCCAATAATAATCAGAACGAGTCTGTACAAATCAATATTTTAAAAGGCGGGGGCGTGAGGCGAGGCGTTTCATCTCTGACGAGGCGAGGCGTAAGCCCTGAGACATGGGGCGTAAATCCCACAGATCTTTAAATTTTACTAATTTCAAGAATTTTTTATAAAAATTACATTAAAAATCACAAAATTATAATAAATAATCTATTTAAAATATTTATAAATTATAATTCAACCATGAATAATACGATAAGTATGACATATATCATAATATGCAAATTAGCTGCAATATCGTTACAACTCAAACAACAAAAGTAATGTATTCAATACGAAATTTTATACGTATCTCTTAAGGAGTAATGAATCTTAAAAGAATTTCAATATTATAATTTGTTATTTTTTTATAAAATACTTCTTTTATTTGATATGCTTTCTATTTGAAAGAGAATTTATATAAAAGCATTGTTCACAATTTAAATATGATTCTCTAGCACCATTTATTTTTAAGTTTCAACAAGTTAATAAAGTGACACATAATTCACCATACAATACCATGATAACTATTTATTTGTAAATAGTTGATAGCTAATACTAAGCTATTAAATTAATAAGTATTGTATCACGTAAACATGAAAAAAATAATATTTAGGAAAATAATTATAAAACAATTATGGACTATTGTATAATAAAGACATAACAAAAGTTAATAAATAAATATTTTTTAGGGAAAATGCATAAGTACCCCCTTGACCTATACCCGTATTCCCAACTACACACTTTTTCTTTGCGGGAATCCTATTACCCCCCTAAACTTATTTTAAATGAAATTATTTGCACCCTTAATGCTGACGTGAGAGAGTGTGTGTATTTCACTCTCCCGAAGGAGAGTGAGAAGCAAGAAAAAATGATTTTCAAATTATAAATGCATAAGTACCCCCCTGACCTACACCCGGATTCCCAACTACACACTTTTTCTTTGCGAGAATCCTATTGCCCCCTAAACTTATTTTAAATGTAATTATTTGCACCCTTAACGCTGACAACCAAACTCTTGGCAAGTAGTGAGCTACACGCGCCCCCACATGTACTTTTAGTACTTTTTTTATTCTTTCTTCTTTTTCTTATCCTTTTTTCTTATTTCTTATTATTCTCATTTTTTTTTTGGTTATTTCATTCTCTTTTTTACTGTTTTGGTCACCAGCGGCATAAAATGGTGGTCGTCGGAATTTCACAAACACCATTTTTCCGGCGAATTTTTTTTTCCGGCGATATTTTTATCTCGATCTAAGTGTGTTTTGTTTTATATATAAAAAAAAATTTCTTGAAAGTATAGTTTATGTGTGGGAGGAAGAGCAAAAAAACTAAAAATAAATATAAGCTGAGAAAACTTTTCCCAGTTAAAATTTCAATACATCATTTTTTTTTCCGGCGTGGGAAGGTTTTCCGATGATGAATTTTTTTTCCAAATCTGAGTGTATTTTGCTTTGCTTATGAATAGATCTTTTTGAGAGTTTAATTTGTGTGTGAAAAGAAAAAATTGAAGAACAGCGGTTAGACAAAGTCGCCGGTGAATGAATATCCGCCAGAATTAGAGAAGAAACGAAAAAAAGTAAAAGAAAAAAGACAAAGGAAAAGGAAAAGGAAAAGGAAAAAAAGTAAGAAAAAATGGTAAAAAAGAATAAAAAATAATCTGAAAATAATTTTTTCACACACTCTGCCACGTCAGCGTTAAGGGTGCAAATAATTCCATTTAAAATAAGTTTAGGGTGTAATAGGATTCCCGCAAAGAAAAAGTATGTAGTTGAGAATCCGGGTATAGGTCAGGGGGGTACTTATGCATTTTGCCCTTTTTTATTATTTTTTACCATTTTTTTCTTACTTTTGTTTTCCTTTTCCTTTTCGTTTTTCTTTGTCTTTTTTCTTTTACTTTTTTTTTTCGTTTCTTTTCTAATTCCGGCGGATATTCATTCACCGACGACTTTGTCTAACCGTTTTTCTTCTATTTTTTCTTTTCACACACAAATTAAACTCTCAAAAAGATCTATTCATAAGCGAAGCAAAATACACTCAGTTTTGGGGGAAAAAATTCATCATCGGAAAACCTTCCCACGCCGAAAAAAAAGGATGTATTGAAATTTTAACTGGAAAAAGTTTTCTCAGCCTATATTCGTTTTTATTTCTTTTTCTCTTCCTCCCACACATAAATTACACTTTTAAGAAAATTTATATATATATAAAATAAAACACACTTAGATCGGGATAAAAATCTGTCGCCGGGGAAAAAATTCGCCAAAAAAAATGATGTTTGTGAAATTCCGACGACCACCATCTTATGCCGCCGGTGACCAAAACAAAAAGAAAGAGAATGAAATAACCAAAAAAATGAGAATAATAAGAAATAAGAAAAAAGGATAAGAAAAAGAAGAAAGAATAAAAAAAGTACTAAAAATACATGTGGGGGCGCGTGTAGCTCACCACTTGCCAAGAGTTTGGTTGTCAGCGTTAAGGGTGTAAATAATTCCATTTAAAATAAGTTTAGAGGGGTAATAGGATTTCCGCAAAGAAAAAGTGTGTAGTTGGAAATCCGGGTATAGGTCAGAGGGATACTTATGCATTTTCCCTATTTTTTAAATGAAAGATTTATTTAAAGTTTACTATCATAGTCTTAGTGGATAACGTGCAATAATTTTTATTTTAATTATGACATAAAATACTCTCAACTTAATGATTTATGATTAAGAAAAAAGTAATTTTGAATAGTCAACGATTTATTAAGAAAATTTGTGCATTTACAAGGTTAGTTACACTCAATTGCATAGTGTTATATTAGGCGAGCCCTGTACGCTGGGTGTTGGGCGTGTCTGGGGCGTAAGCCCCGACGGCCGAGGCGTAAGCCTCACGGAACTAAGCCCCACACATAAGCCCAGGGGCGTTTTACGAGTGCTCCGCCCTGGGGCGAGCCCCGGGGAGTCCCAATTCTGCCTTTTAAAACAAAGGTACAAATGATATCTTTTTCCCTTTTATAGGAGTCTATAAGTACAACGTCTTTCCCCTTTTATGACCGAATTATTATGAGCATTAATGATATTAATGAGACTCTATAATTGGTAATCATAACTTGTTCACGAGATTCGCAAACGTTCGAGATCATTCATGCTCATTAATTGATGATTCATGGATCTTTCCTTTTTAATGTCTTGATTCATTCCGCCAGTACCTCTTCATGTAACCACCTAAACTTGAGCGACCATATCTTCTCCTCCCATGGGTGATTTGCTCGTATCTATTAGGACTCGTGCCTCTTTTAATGCATCTCTCCAGCTGTCGTTTCTTGCTGATCCACGTGTCTTGTCATATCAACCACTCATATAAATCCACGTAATATTTATTTTCACCAAAACAAATAGTCCCCCTACTTGTCGAATATTCTGCAATTGAATTGATGTTATAAACGTCAATACCACACAAGAGGGGGGGTGATTTGTGTGGTACCTAATTTTCGCGTTAGAAGAACCTGGTTCTTCTAAGTGTTCTAACTACAGCAGTTTGCGGAATAATAAATACTGAAAGTGAAGTGCACAAAGATTTTTACGTGGAAAACACCTGGCTCAAAAGGTGAAAAAAACCACGACCTACTACTCAGTAGGATTTTCCCAAACTCCACTAAAATCACTGAGCCAAAAACTGCATTTACAAAACTCTTTGTAAACCTAAGGATTAACTCTAATCCCAGTGTAGCACACAGCCTCAACTGTTGCGACACTTTCAAGTTAACTTAACTTGAATACTCAGAGTACCTAATACAATTGCTTCTAAGAAAGCTGAAAGGTACAATATGACAACCTACTACAATTGAACTAGACTTAGAATAAACACAATGATGAAACTGGTTCTTCTATCTTAGTTCATGTAGCTTCAGACGTGCACACTTGTATCTCGCATATGTTGCTTGCAAATCAGACTTGATCTTTTTGTTCTCAAATATGCTTAACTTCTGCTTATGTGCATTACCTGTAAAAGAGAACAACTTGGTTATTTAATGGATTAGCAGTTAGAGTTTGATCGAGACTCCAATGCTTATCCGTAGTCGATTTTAGTCCTTAACCAATACAAACTCCCATCCTTATCCTAGCTTAGGATTGTGTTCTCTTATCATAAGGAGACTGTCCTTCTTAGAACTCAATGCAACCTTTTCGATTTCATTCAGAAGATATTTGCTGCGTAATCTTCAATACATATCTTCCTCACGTGCCTTCCATGTGCAATGGTTATGACTAACTGTGTCTCTCAAGATGGACCAGGTCCTTCCCTGAGTTCATTTGTCAATCTTCAAAACTTCAACTGAACTTGGGCCAACATGAATATTTGGAAAGTGGTATGTATTTATGGCAGGAATTTTTGCCGCCTTTTCCCATGTATCATTACATCTTCTCCAGAACCAACGCGTCGTATGTCACTTCCATTTAATGCATGTTCCACGTGGCCTTCGTTAATTGGGTCTGCGACTCTTCAGCGAATTTTAGGGCTTTTTTTGCGGCTGCACCAGTCATGAAGTGAATGTTTCATCATGACGTTTCCTTCATGACCCCCTTTACATGGCAGTTGCTTTTTCATATAAATACCTTATTTGCCTTTGCTTTTACGAAAAACTTTCTACTATGTTCTTTGTACTCTATAGTTCTCGTTCTTCATCACGTTTTACATTCTCATACAACTATGTCTTCTTCAAATCCTGATTCCCGTAAAGTTGTTATAGTGGATGAACTTCCCCCTTTATCTGCTCTTACTAGAAGTAGAAAAGGTGGAAGGTTACGTAGTTTAGGATCTGTTTCTATCCGTGGTTCTTGTTCTCAACCCAGTACCACTACCCCGTCGTCTTCTAGAACTAGGGCTTCTTCTTCACATAGATCTTCTGTTAGAAGTAGGGATTCTAGTGAACCACTTCGTGAACCCACTGTTGATGGGATTATTCCCGCTGAACTTTCCTTCTTTACTGATAGAGACTCGATAAGAAATCAAGTCACTTCCCTGATTTCTCGTGATCGTGTTGATGTTTACCCTTCCCAGATTACTGAGGGTTTGATTTCCCTTGTGTGGAGAGATTTTCATTGGAAATATGATTTCCCAATTTTAGTTCCTAATTCAAATCAAAGGATCACCTCGTTCAAAGCTGGTTATTCTTTTGTGTATACATATCCCCTTATGTTGGGTTTTAGATCACCTATTGACTCAGTCATCATAGAATTTTGTCATTTCTTCAACGTCTGTTTAGGACAGATTGGTCTTATTGTATGGAGGGATGTGGCATGCCTTAGATACTTGTCAAACTTGGCTTCTTTACCTGTCATCTTTTATCATCTGATTCTTCTTTACTCCCCAAGTTATTCCGTTCTTGGGTGTTTACTCTCGTGGCCAGGAGTAAGAGGGTTCAAGTGAGCCCTGAAGATGACAAGGATTGTGGTTGGTATGCTCGATTCATTTGTGCTCCCACAAGTGGGTTAGTGGGAGAAGAGAACATGCCTTTCCCAGAAAAGTGGAACTTTGCACGTAAGTTTCTTTTCATATTTTCTATTCCTCTTCTTTTTGTGAAGAACCTTCAATCTCAAAGCTGTTTTATTTTTAATTTTCATCAACTATGGAAGCTGTTGAGGAAGTCCCAAATTTCTGTGGTTGGGTAGAAAAATTGTTAACCGTTGCTCATATGGAAGAAAGGCCCTAGAAATACCTTTCTAACAGGTTTGGATGGAAAGTGAAGACTCATGGTATCATTCTCTTCCACTTTCTTCCTTGCTTTTATACTTACTTTGGCACTTATTAACCCTTTTCCGTAGGGTTTCCCATTTGGGGTGTGAGGGCCGTATCAATTACTACTTCGAGACTCTCTCTGTCGATGGCTCAAGAGAAAATCTTGAGTTCTTCGTTATAATAAAAAGCTGATAAAGAACACAGTTCCGAGAGTGACGAAGAGTGGGAGGAGAGCTCGTTGGTTCGTAAGTCTCGAGCTATGAGACGTATCATTTCAGATGACGAAGCTACTCATCCTCCCAATTCTGCTCCCATACGAGCTTGAAGGTTCTACCTTAGTAAGTTCTGATGATGAGATGCCTGCCGCACTCCGTGGCTCTTCTGAATTGCTCTTTTCTCGTAGGGTTGATGAAGACTTCGGCTTTGTTTCTGAGGAAACGCCTCTTGCTTCTTTTCCCGTGTCTGTTTCAGTTAACCCTCAGTTCCCCGCATCGGTTGCTACTGCCACTGCTCCGCCCGTGGCTATTTTGACTCCCTCGACTGTTCTTAGTGTTACAACTTCTCATGCTGAAGCTGGTTCTTCTAGTAGGGTAATGAAAAAAGTTGCCATCGAGGTTCCTGAGGATGGTAATCTTCTGAAGATATCTGGTCAAGCTGATTAATGGCTGAAACCATTGATTGGCCCAGTTGAGAAGTAAAAATTTGAGAGCCACAGTTCTTTTACGTGGATGAATGATATCATACATTCATCTTTAAAGGTATAAGCCTTAGCTTTTAATTTGCACGTGATTTTTCCTTTTCATTGGTATCCCATTTCTCTTTTCTTTGTGTAAATCAACCTTATTGGTGCGGAGATAATGAAGAGGATCGTCCATGTAGAGTAGTTAATGAATGATTATCACATTGAGGCAGACAACTGGAAAGTGCAGTTCGATGGCCTTCTTGAAAAAGAAATCTTAGAGGAAGAAAAGTGTACCTTGGAGCAACAGGTGAAAGTGATGGCAGCAGAGTTGGCAGTTGAGAAAGCCTCATCCAATCAGGCGGGCAAAGATAAAAACCTTCTTGAGTCTTCATTTGCTGAGCAACTTTCTAAGGCCACTAAAGAAATTAGGGGTCTGAAGGAACTACTGAACCCGAAAGAAGTTTACGCCGGGGATCTTGTTCAAACGCGTACCCAAGCTCAAAAAGATCTCCGAGTGTCTTCTAACAGAGTTCAATTTTTAGAGAGTTCACTTTCCCCCTTACAAGCTTCTTATGACGCTTCCTTGAATGAGAAGGAAGAGCTAAGAAGTAAGATTGAGTAGTGGGAAAGAGAGTATGAAGCCCTTGAAGATAAGGCCGTTGTTGAAGTTAGTTGGGCTTTTTTGAGCACACGCCTCAACACTTCAATGGAGGCAAGCTGGGAAGGCTTTGACTTAGCTGCTGAGATTGCAAAGATTAAAGAAACTATTGAGAAAACCCAACAAAGTCAGAGCTTTTCTTCACCTACGGTTGGCATTCCCGAGGGTGATGAAGTTACTCCTGGTGAAGCTGCTGTTCAATCTTCTTCCGCTCAAGTTGTTCTTCCTGCTATTGATGATGCCATTCTTCATCTACCGGTTCAGATTCTGCCCCACAGTGAAAGTTTGAAAAGTTTGAAGTGTTGTTTCATTTTTTTTATTGGTGGAATGTTTGGAGGTTTGCCCCTGGTCTTATTTGGGGGTTTAGTAATGTTTGAAATGTTTTACCCCTAGTCTGTTTTGGGGTTTTATTATCAAGTAATTAGGTTGAAACTAAGTTTTATACTTAGTTTTAACCAAGATTATAATATTACTGAGTTTTTATCTAACTCTTATAATACCTTTATTTTGAGTTTATGTTCTACTTTCTTATCGTTTTACCCTTGCCTTATTTCGGGTTTTGAAGACAAATGTTTGCCTTATATATGTTTTGGTTTATTTTTCGCCTATTTTAATGTTTGGTTTTTGTTTTACCCTTTGTTATTTAACTCTGCATTAAAAATGCTTCAATGCTTCGTGACTCTTTTGAATAAGCACGAATTATAAAAGAGGGCCCTTTTATATACGACACTTAATGAAGAAGACGTCTCAACTTCATATTGGTGTAAACATACGAAAGAAGAAGTAGGAACATACATATTTCTTAGAATAACTTGAAGAAGTTTTGTATTCTTGAACTTTCAAACTGTATACTTTACATGTATTCGAATAACATATACAAATTTTTCATAACTGTTTTCTTTATAACAAATTTTACAAGATACAAGGGTATATCTTGCAACCCACGACTAAATATTGCCTTTAACCTAGATACTCATAAGATTTTGTAATTTACATCTGCGAGTGTTTACTTCATCATAGGTTTTTGAATCAGGTTTGAATTTTTGGCTCTTGATTTGCTTGCTCTTAACTTTCGATTTGTTGGGTAAATTGCTTCAGGCTTGACTCGAATTCTGACTTTTCTAGTGTTCTTCGCCTTCTTCGCCTTCCATATATATATAGTCCCCCAAGTGTTAGAGCTTTGAAGTATGAAATCTCGAGCACTTGAGTATCCCTTTGATGTGGTCCATTTCCTGAAAAGGAAAAACATACGGGACTCGGAGGTACAATTTTAGATGATGACTGCTTAACCATTTTTATTTCCATCAGAAAGGTTGTAACCCAGAACGAGGATGATTTTGCATCCCGCGTGTCTTTTAGGTCTAAGATCATCATTTGGTGTGGGCTAGCTTTGTGCCTATCATCTAAAATGGTTAGTACAATTAAAAAAAAAATTCAAACCTTGCATAAACGATACCTGACCGAGGGTTTTCCTTTTCAGAAGTAATACGTTTTCAAATGAACAGCATTCCAATTTGATGGGAGTACTCTGCCGTCCATTTTTTCTAACTCATATGCACTCTTTCCTGCAATACCTCGAATCTTGTAAGGACCTTCCCAATTTGGGATCAACTTTCCTGCATTGGCTGCTTTCGTTGATTGAAAAACTTTTTTGAGTACGAAGTCCCCAATCTTGAAGCACCTAAGATGAGCTTTCCGATTGTAAAATCGCTCTATAATTTGCTTCTGCGCTGCTATCCTTATCAAGGTTGTTTCCCTCTTTTCTTCAAGCAAATTGAGATTTATTGGCATCTCTTCCTCATTTGACTCTTTGGTTGCTTGGGTGTATATCGTACTTGGTTCACCTATTTCAACTAGAATTAAGGCTTCAGCACCATACACAAGTGAGAACGGAGTCTCTCTCGTACCTATTTTTGCTGTCATGCGGTAAGCCCATAAGACTCCTGCTAACACTTCTGGACATTTTCCTTTTGACTCCTTTAATCTTTTCTTTAGGTTATTAATAATAACCTTGTTTGTTGATTCATCTTGTCCATTGGCCACAGGATGATAAGGTGTTGAATTTATCCTTTTAATTTGCCAACTCTGAAAGAATTCTGTGATTTTCGCACCTATGAACTGCGGGCAGTTATCGCACACGATTTCTTTTGGAACCCCAAACCGACATATGATGTTTTGCCAAATGAAGTCCCTGCCTTCTTTTTCTTGTACCTGTTTAAAGGCACCTGCTTCTACCCACTTGGTAAAATAATTAGTTAGTACTAGTAAAAATCGTACCTTTCCTTTGGCTTGTGGTAATGGACCCACGATATCCATCCCCCACTTCATAAACGGCTATGGTGCAATAACCGGATGTAATAACTCTGCTGGGCGATGCATATTGTTACCATATCTTTGGCATTTGTCACATTTGGCCACAAAGCTTTCTGCCTCTTCTTCCATTTTAGGCCAATAATACTCTGCTCTAATTAGTGATAGTTTTTACCAAGGATCTTCCTTCTACGTGATTTCCACAGTGTCCTTCATGTACTTCGCTCATCACATACTCTGTTTGAGAAGGCTTGAGACACCTTTCTAAAGGTCCAGGGAACATCTTTCGATAAAAGTTGCCTCGATCCAAACAATAACGGGCAGCTTTTCGTCGAAGTGCCTGAGCCTTTTTCTTATCTTCAGGTAGGATTCCATACTGCAAAAAATTAACGATCTCATTTCTCCAATCCTAGGTTAAATTATTGAAATTTACCTCATTTTTATCTTGATCGAGTGGTGAATGAAACAAATGTATTACGGAAGCATTTTCTTCATTTGTCACTTCTACAGTGGATGCAAGATTAGCCAACGCGTCTGCTCAACATTCTCTTCCCTGAGTATTTGCAGGATTTTCCAAGATTGGAATTGCCTGATCAAATCTCGTGCCTTTTCCAAATATTGCTGCATCCTCTCGTCTCTAGTTATATAAGTCCCCTGCATTTGATTAACTACAAGCCGCGAGTCGCTTTTGATTATAACCTGCTATATTCTGAGCTCTCGTGCCAATTCTAGACCTGCAATCACAGCTTCATATTCTGCTTCATTGTTAGTAATGGGATGTCACTTTATAGCTTGCCTTATAGTTTCTCCTGAAGGTGGGACTAGAACGATGCCTAAACCGCTCGTTTAACATTCGAGGAGCCATCGGTAAATAGGGTCCAAGTACCTGGATTAGACCCGTTAAATACCTGTAGTTCCTTTTCTGCTTCTGTTACTATCCCTGGGCTGAAGTTTGCCATGAAATCTGCTAAAACCTGTGATTTTATCGCAGTTTTAGGTTGATATGTGATATCATATTCACTTAGTTCTATGGCCCATTTGGCTAATCTACCTGATAATTCTTGCTTATGCAATATATTTCGTAAGGGGTAAGCGGTCACCAAAGAGGTAGGGTGACATTGAAAATAAGGCCTCAACTTTCTAGATGCCATTATTAATGCTAAAGCAAGTTTTTCTAAATGAGGATATCGAGTTTCAGCATACAATAGGGACTTGCTAACATAATAACTTGGAGATTGTTTACCTTTGTCTTCCTGAACTAATACTGAGCTTACCTCCACTTTTGAAACGGCGAGATAGATGAGTAGCCTTTCTCCGTCCTTTGGTTTAGCAAGCAACGGTGGGTTTGACAAGTATGATTTTAGATTTTGGGTGCTTGTTGGTATTCCTCAGTCCAGTCAAATTGGCTTTGGTTTCTCAATACTAAAAAGAACTTAAAACTTTTCTCCAAAGATTTAGAAATAAACCTCCCTAATGCCGCTATTTTACCTGTCAACCTCTGCACCTTTTTTTTGCTCGTGAGTATATCCGGTCTCTCTTCGATGGCTTGAATCTGTGTTGGAATTACTTCAATTCCTCAGTTAGAAACAAGAAAACCTAAAAACTTACCTGAAGACACGCCAAATGCACATTTTTCGGGATATAACTTCATATTGAATTTGCGGAGAATCTGAAATGTATCCGACAAATGTTGGATGTGATCCCCCGCCTGTGTTGACTTGACTAACATGTCATCAATGTAGACTTACATGGTTTTTCCCAGATGTTCCTGAAACATTTACTAACCTCTAATACGTGGCTCCAGCATTCTTTAGACCAAAAGGTATGACTTTATAATAGTAAGTCCCCCTGTCTGTAATAAAGGAAGTTTTTTACTCATCTAAAGGATCCATTTTTATTTGATTATATTCTGAGTAAGCATCTAAAAAACTCAACAATTCATGTCCTGCAGTAGCATCAATTAGTTAATCTATGTGAGGTAAAGGAAAAGAATCTTTAGGGCAAGCTTTATTCAAGTCAGTATAGTCTACACAAACTCGTCACTTACCATTCTTTTTGGGTACCACTACAGTATTAGCTAGCCAATTAGGATATTTTACCTCTCGGATAGACCCGATTTTTAAAAGCTTTTGTACCTCATCCTGAATCACCTAGTTTTTGAAGGATCCTTGTTTCCTTTTCTTCTGTTTGACAGGTGGGTGTATTGGATCTTCATTCAGCTTATGGGTCATCACCTCCGGGGGTATACCTGTCATATCTGAATGCGACCAAGCAAAGTAATCTACGTTAGCTTTTAAGAATTCAATTAACTTACCTTTCATCTCTGGGCTCAAGTTGGTTCTTATATAAACTTTTTTGTCCGGCCAATGTATAAACAACAACACAACTTCGAGTTCCTCAATTGTTGTTTTGATGTTTTCATTCTCTTCTGGCTCTTGAATAGTATCAGGCCTTGAGTCTACATCCGTTCGTCCATCTCCAGTTGAGGTTTGAGTTGTTAAACCCTCAACTGAATTCAGTAATTGCTATTTTTCATCTGTAACGTCAATTTGTATGCTTGAATATGCCACTGAATTGATACTTCTAGAAGCCCGTTGATCACCACGAATTTGTATAATTCCCCATTGCGAAGGGAACTTAATAACCTGATGTAAAGTAGATGGTACAACATCTATCTCGTGAATCCAAGGTCCGTCGAGAATAATATTGTACGCCATGTCCATATCTATCATTTAAAATTCGTATCCTTGACTACTCCTTCTGCGAATGTGGTGAGCGTTATCTCCCCTTTTACAACAACGCTTGAATTGTCAAATCCAGATAAGGTACGTGCTTTGGGTACCAATTTTTCATCAACTTGCATTTCGTTTACTACTCTTAAAAGAATGATATTTGCAGAGCTACCTGGATCAATCAAAACTCGTTTCACATATCATGTACAAGTAAAGATATTACCAGTGCATCATTGTGTGCGATTAACACACCATCTGCATCTGCATCATCAAATGTCATACTGTCTTCTTCCAAAACTTGGCAAACTCGCTTTCCGTGGGTGACTGTGATTTTTGACACCTTTTTTGCAGCCGTATATGTCACACCATTGACCTCCTCCCCTCCGCTTATGACATTAACCGTTCTTTTCAGTGACAGAGTCTTTAGTGGCTCCTGTCTATTCTTTATATACACTTGCTTACCCTTCTCACTAAACAAACCGGTTAAGTAACCTTGTTTCAATAAGTGCTCTACTTCACCTTGTAGCAATCTGCAATCTTCTGTTTTATGATCATGATCATTATGAACCTCGCACCAGAAATATGGGTTTCTTCTGTTGGGGTTCGATCTCATTTCTTTTGGCCACCACACCTTATCTCCATGCTTCTTAAAATAGCTACCAACTCGGATGTACTAACATTGAAACTGTAACTACCAATATTTGCTTTTGTATTTCTCTCGCTGTACCATGTGTCTCGCTCCTTTTCAAATTTGGATGACAAACCCGCATCTCCGTCCCTTGATCTGGAACTGTACCTCGGGTTCTCCTGTTTAGAACGTGAATCCCTTCTTGCTGGTCCCATGTAAGGTTTGTACTTGTTCTTACCGGACCTTTTTACAGTTTCTGGTTGCCTCGAACTTACTCTTTCATCTCCCCGTGACTGAGTGATAGTATTTTCTTCTATCCGCAGCTTCGTACTATATCTGTTGTAAACATCATTCCAAGTTGTTGCAGGGAATTCTCGTAAGCTTTCTTTGAGTCTCCTCGTGGCTTCTGAGCTTTTTTCATTTAGGTTGCTTGCAAATGCCATAGCCACCCAATTGTCAAGTACGCGTGGTAACATTATTCTTTCATGCTGGAATCTATCCACGAACTCCCTGAGTAGCTCCGTATCTCCTTATTTTATCTTGAAGATGTCCTCCATCCTCTTTTCAACTTTTTGAGCTCCCGAGTGTGCTTTTATAAATGAATCTGGAAGCTCAGCAAAAGAATCAATAGAATTTTCAGATAAAAGAGAATCTCATGTTAGTGCTCCTTTTATGAGTGTTTCACCAATTTTTTTGACCAGCACTGACTCAATCTCTTGCTTGGTCAAGTCGTTGCCTTTCACGCCAGTTGTAAATGCAGTTACATGATCTCGTGGATCAGTTGTCCCATCATACTTCGGGATATCGGGCATCTTAAACTTTTTAAAAATTGGCAAAGGAAAGGCACTTGGCTTCCATGGTTGTTGAGAATATTTATCAATGTCCACCCCTTTGATTACAGGTGGAACACCAGGTATCTTCTTTATGCGATCGTTCTGCTCCTTGAACTGTTTCTACAAAGTTAGTACTAAACTTTGTAAATCAGAATTAACTGAAATACCTGACCTTCCATCGCGAGATTCGCTGGGAGTTCCTCCACTGTCCGAATTGGCAAGTCTCGAGCATGGATTTTCTATGGCTGCAGTGCTATTCGAAGGTGGAGTTACTGGTACAGTTGGCAACCCACTAACAAAAGCTTGAAGAGTATTGTTAACATGTTCTACAATTAGTAGCTTCAATGCTTCATCAATAGCTTGATCATCCCCTTGTTGGTCATTGGCATGTGATGTTGATCTGTTAGGTGACCCTTCTTGGGACTGTTGAGGAGAGTTTCGGGGTGAAGGGACTGGAGTTCCATCCCCTTGTTGATTCTGCTGGTTCAATTGGTTTTGCTGATTTTGTTAGTTGTTGTCGTTAGCGGTCGACATGATCTTTTGACAGAAAAAGAATTTGGAAAGTGAAAAGATTATCAAATTCCCGGTAAAGGAACCAATTTGTTTAATAAAAAATTGTGTAACTCGGTCAAAGCTTATTTTAAGAAGTACTCGGGCTACTGATAATCAAGAAATTCTATATTTACTTAGTGATAAGAAAGGAAATTAGAATATGAGATAGCAAAAATAGCCAATAGTAAGCAAAAGAAAGTAATTGTATTCCAATAATAATCAGAACGAGTCTGTACAAATGATATCTCTTTCCCTTTTATAGTAGTCTATAAGTACAACGTCTTTGCCCTTTTATGACTGAATCATTATGAGCATTAATGATATTAATGAGACGTTATAATTGGTAATCGTAACTGTTCATGAAGATTCTGTAACGTTTGAGATCATTCTTGCTCATTAATTGATGATTCATAAATCTTTCCTTTTTAATATCTTGATTCATTCCGCCGGTACCTCTTCATGTAACCACTTAAACTTGAGTGACCATATCTTCTCCTCTTATGGTTGATTTGCTCGTATCTATTACGACTCGTGCCTATTTTAATGCATCTCTCCAGGTATCGCTTTCTTACTGATCCACATATCTTGTCATATCAACCACTCATATAAGTCTACGTGTAATATTTATTTTACAAATACAGGGACGATTCGACATTGTTTATGAATTATTTTCCCACTATGAAAATGTTAAATTGTACACTTGAAATGTTATGCTGCTTATAAGATAAAGAATGCTCTTGGACATTGACCTTAGTTAATTACTCAAATCACATAATTTAAACTTGACTTCCAGAAAGTATGACTTTGTAAAGATTCTATGGATGATCTACGATGAAGATTAATATGACTCGCACGTTATAAATGTTGAGATAATTAACATCGATTATGGTGATAATATGACATATTTCTGTTAGGGAGGATACTTCGAATATCTGAGTAAATATTTGCCCTCCGATTGTAGCATACCCTAGAGGCCTAGAATGACACATGCAAGTACGGGAAGGTAAGTTGAATCGTATAATTGGTGGCTTACAAAAACCTTTAACAATAGTGTATGTCTGAATTTTGCTAGCTTACCAATCTTGAATATAACTAGGGGTGGCATAATTGAGCCTAATTCCGAAGTATATAACCCGTTCAATATTTAACAGGTTGGACAATATTTTATTTCTTGGTATGTCCTCCAACGGATCTGGTTGTAACAATCCGACCGGTCGTTTTACTTTTTAGATCCTAGTTCCCCTAAATAAGACTCCCCATATACGCTTTAACTGCTTTATGATATGCAGGGGTGGTTAGTTTGGGATTTGGAAGGGTTCGGGTTGAAATCGGAACACTTGGTTCCTTGTGGCTAAATAGGGCTAAGTTTGACTTGAGTCAATATTTTGAGTAAACGACCTCGAAATCGAGATTTGACGGTTTCAATAGGTTTGTATGATGATTTTGGACTTGGGCGTATGTTCGAATTGGATTTTGGATGACCTGGGAGCGTTTTCGGCGCTTAATAGTAAATGTTGGCACATTGAAGGTTTTAGAGTTTTTTAAATTTGGTTTGAAGTAGGATTTGGTTTTATCGAGGCCCGTTTGGGATTCCGAGCTTGGGAATAGTTCTGTATGGTGATTTATGACTTGCACACAAAATTTGGTGTCATTCCGAGTAGTCTAAGCATGATTCGGCGCGTTCGAAGCAAATTGAAAACTTGAAGTACATAATTTGATTCAATTTAGTTTTGGGGTGTGATTCTTAATTTCGTTATTATTTTATGCGTTTTGAGAGTTCGAGCAGGTCCGTATTATATTTATGGAGTTGTTGGTGCATTTGGATGGGGTCCCGGGTGGCTCTCACGTGTTTCGGACCACCCAGAGCTAATATGGAAAAACTAGATTTTCCAGTTCTGGTTTTCTTCTTCACGAACGCGGAAGGACCCTCGCGTTCACGATGAAGGAATTGGGCTGGGGAAATTTTTGGGCTATGCGTTCGCAGAAAAGAGCTCGCAATCGCGAAGCTCTGGGTCACTGACCTTCGTGCTCGCGTGATGGGGTCTACATCCGCGAAGGATAAGGCGAGCTGGGTGGGGGTGGCACCATTGGCCTTCATGTTCACGAAGGTGCCCTCGCGTTCGCGTAGGGCAGGGCATGTAAGCCTCTGCGTACGTGAGGCCCTGGTCCCGTTGGCGATGGCCAAATTCTCAAGGCCTGGGCCGTTTGCCTTCGCGAATGTGAGGCCCTTTCCGCGTTCGCGAAGAAGGGGCAGCTGGGCAGAACATCTCTTAAAAACGGGACTTAGGCTATTTTGAGTTCATTTATTACACTCTTGGGTGATTTTGGAGCTTTAAAGAGGGGGATTTCAACCTAGCTATTGAAGGTAAGTAATTCATACCCAATATAAGTTTAACACATAGATTATGAGTAGATTTTAACACGTATAATTATGAAAATTATGGGTTTAGTCTGAAAACCTAGGTTTTGATAAAAATGGGATTTAACCACGAAAATGATTATGGAATGGGGTGAAAATTATATATTTGAGTTCGTGAAGTTATGGGTAACATTTATCTTCAAAAATTTCGAAATCCGGGCACATAGGCCCGGGGGTAAATTTTGGAAATCTTCCAATTGGGGTTGGTTAATTACTCTAATAGTTACATTATGAACTTTTGAACATGTATTGATTAATTTACACAATATTGACTATTCTCGGATTGTTCGGCACCGAGTTGAGGCTTTAAAGTGAATTTGAGGCCGAAAAATGAGTTTTGAGACAAGGTAAGTCTCTTGCCTAACCTTGTAAGAGGGACTTTACCCCAATAGGTGATTTAAATTACTATTTACTTCTAATTGTGAGGGCTACGTATGCACGGGGTGACGAGAGTCCGTGCGTAGCTACTAATTATGCTTATGTCCGGGTAGTTTAGGATCCAAATCATAAAATACTTGTATTGTTTGCACCCTACTTGTTAATTAAAGTACCTAAATTATATTGGAACTTGATTAAGGAATTATAAAAGACCGAATTTTACTTATTTATGTTTTGGCGGGTTACTTGACCGTTAATAAAAATTTGTGCTTCTTTGTGTATTAGCCTCGTAATAACTTTTAAATCTAGTGTTCGTAAAGTATCCTCTCTTCTTGTGGAGCGGGCCGAACGCCTCGGAAGTAGAACATATGCATCTATGTCACGCCCCGAATCTGGAGGGCGAGACCGGCACCCGGTGCCTCACCTATCCTTGCGTACCAACTTGCGACGAAGGGACTCTGAACATATAATGTCATACTTTGGCCATGGGCCACATTGCAAGACAATTTGCGAAGCAAAATATAAAGCTGAACAGAAACTAACGCTGACTAAACATCAATATAAAGCTGGGCCGACAAGGCCGTCATAACTACTACAACTGCAAAACCAACAAAATATACATACAAGGCATACAAGCCCAATATACTGCACTAACTGATAGGATATGTCTACAAGCCTCTACTGATGGATGCACGCTAATCAGAATAGGGCCCCGAACCTACCCATATATATATATATATATAGACACATACACACAAGATGTACACAAAACTCTAGACCCGACTACCCCGAAGGACGTGGAGCTTATCGATCAAGCTGAACTCGTGCAACACCTACTAAGGAGGTCTACCTGGAGCCCGCACGCATGAAATGCAGCGTCCCCAGAAAAGGGACGTCAGTACGAAATAATGTACTGAGTATGTAAGGCAAAAACTGAAAGCTAAAACTGAATTGATAATATAATAACTGAAAGTAACTAGGGTCAAAGATGATTNTCGAATATATAGTATAACTCAAAAAAAAAAATTAATAAAAAGCAAAATATTAGTCTACTGGACAATAGCCTATCACGTAGTAAAAACCAACAAAAACTAATGATGAGATTGAACATGAAACTCCTTAAGTGTTTGGAAATTGAAATAACTAATAAATAGATGATAAACTTACGGGGTCTTACAACAACATAGTCACGAATCCTCTATAATATCATGAACCGTTTTAATCCCTTCGAGCTCATATGGGTTACTACGACTTATCCTAATATTAAAGTACAGGATGTAACATAGCTTCTGATTCTCTCATTGCTTTTTACCAGATGGGTGGATAGAAATTCGTGCCGTAGGGCTCCTTAATAAGAAGCATACACATCTCAATACACACATGATCTGCTAAAGACCTTGTATTTACTTATCATAAGTATCATGCAAAATCGAGTTCCTCTGACTCAAGTCTTCCACATCCACATGTAATCTCTTACCAACTGTCTTTCTAGATGTAGGAATCGTCTTATTATGAATAAGATAGAGTTTAGGAAATTGAGTTCTTACAACTGAGCTCTACCACATGATCTAGAGTAAGGAGAAAGAGTGACACTCCTAAATGCCTTCTAGCCTCCTGCTTATAAGTGTGGTGCAAAATACACCCATAAACAAGACTCTACTAGATACGGCTTGTAGACTCCCTAGAATAGAACTGCTCTGATACCACTTTTTTCACGTCCCGAACCTGGGGGGCGAGACTGGCACCCGGTGCCTCACCTATCCTTGCGTACCAAGTTGCGACTAAGGGACTCTGAACATATAATGACATACTTTGGCCATGGGGACACATTGCAGACAATTTGCGAAGCAAAATATAAAACTGAATGGAAACTAACGCTGACTAAACATCAATATAAAGTTAGGCCGACAAGGCCGTCATAACTACTACAGCTGACAAACCAACAAAATATACATACAAGGCCTACAAGCCCAACCTACTGCACTAACAAATAGGATATGTGTACAAGCCTCTACTGATGGATATACTGTGATTGGAACAGGGCCCTGACCTACCCATAACATATACACATATATACATAAGATGTACATAAAGCTCTAGATTCGGCAACTCCGAAGGGCATGGATCTTATCGATCAAGCTAAACTCGGGCAACACCTAATGATGAGGTCTACCTGCCTGTCTGTCTGAACCTGCACACATGAAATGCAGCGCCCCCTAGAAAAGGGACGTCAGTACAAAATAATATACTGAGTATGTAAGGCAATGGATTGGAAGCTGAAACTGAACTGATAATATAATAGCTGAAAGTAACTAGGAGTGAAAGATAGTTTAAAGATATGCTTACCTGCTGATACTGACTCAACTCTCTCAATATAGTAAGTAAAATAGTTGTCCGGCCTTATAAGGCTCGGTATATATAACTGCTCTGCCATTGTAGGCTCGCTCATAGGCGCTCGGCCATACTAGGTTCTGTATCTCGGAAATTCTAGGCTTACTCATAGGCGTTCGGCCACAGTAGGCTCGGTATATAACTTACCATCTGATCAGAGGCTGCCCAATAGGGGCCTGCCCACTGATTATAGCTCGATGGTGGTGAAAATACTGTAATACTGTATATATATATATATATATATATATATATATATATATATATATATATATATATATNACACTAACTGATAGGATATCGTACTACAACGACCTCTACTGATGGATGCACGACTAATACAGAACGTACGGACCCCGAACCTACCCATATATATATATATATATATAGACACATACACACAAGATGTACACAAAACTCTAGACCCGACTACCCCGAAGGACGTGGAGCTTATCGATCAAGCTGAACTCGTGCAACACCTACTAAGGAGGTCTACCTGGAGCCCGCACGCATGAAATGCAGCGTCCCCAGAAAAGGGACGTCAGTACGAAATAATGTACTGAGTATGTAAGGCAAAAACTGAAAGCTAAAACTGAATTGATAATATAATAACTGAAAGTAACTAGGGTCAAAGATGATTTGGAGATATAGTTACCTGCTGATACTGACTTAACTCTCTCAATATAGTAAGTAAAACAAAATGTCTGAGCCTTATAAGGCTAGGAACGTGTAATTGCTCTGCCGTAGTAGGCTCGCTCATAGACGCTCGACCATACTAGGCTATTATCTCGGCCATTTTGGGCTCGCTCATAGGCGCTCGACCAGAGTAGGCTTGGTATATAACTTACCATCTGATCAGAGGGTGCCCAATAGGGGCCTGCCCACTGATTATAGCTCGATGGTGGTGAAAATACTGTAATACTGTATATATATAGACCCTCTGCTCTCTTGAGTTGAAGAAGACATTACTCAATCGAATATAAAGTCCCGATTAGGGAGAATAATGTAACTTATGAGACTATGTAAATAAATTTAAGAGTATGAACTTCTCTTTATGCCTCGTTATCAAACACATGTAGTTACGAGGTCATGCCAAAATGAAGGAAGGGCTTAGCCTTAACATACCTGAGTCGATGCTCTTGACAATCCCTCTAACATACGTGAATTGCGAAGAAATACGTGACGACAAGATCGGAGTAGGGAAAAATTTGTACGATATTCTTGAGAAAGATTGTACCGGGCTCCCTTAGAATTGTAAACGTTGCTAATACGTAGTATAACTTCGTATGAGTTCTTTTGCTGAAAATCTGTTACTTGTAAAAATGTAAAATATCTCCATTTTTGATCCAAGAATTGGAGTCAAGTTAAGAAAGTATCCTTTCACAATTTGAAGCCGTTAGAGGACCAAAGTCTCTTTGAAACTTTCTTCATTATCTTGTTGAGACACAAAGTGAATTAGAGAAGTATTAAGTCTTTGGGTGTGGGCCCCACTTATGTTTGACTTCGCCAACAATTTCTTGTAAATGTGCTACCTAATCCCATGATTTACCTCGTTATTATTTGAGTCCCTACTTGCTGCCACTTGGTTAATGTTATCCACCTCAATAATTATCCACCATTTTCCTTAATTAATTTGTTAATCCCCAACTAATCCAATAATTAACTAATTACCCACATAACTAAGAATTATCTCAAATTACATAAAATACTACTCACTTTTAACACACTTTATGCACCTTACTATCATGGTTAGGTGGTACCTTGTATGGCACTAGTCCATAAATACGGGGTATTGTAGCTTGGACCGTATTTTATCTCAAAATGTCAAACATCGACAAAATTCATTTTCTTCGATTTGCTTACCCTCTCGCCTTCACGAATTTACTCATCACTTGTTTGAAGTAGCATAATGCTTGTAATCTCCGAATAATCTCATTCTCGAACTTACGTCGATTAACTTACCACGACTCTTTAACATAAGAAAATGCGGGATGCAACGGATCATTTTCGAGATTATATCAATTTACTTATGGAGTACTTCCACGTATGAAAATATGGGGTGTAACATCATTCCCCCCTTTGGAACATTCATCCTCGAATGTTGACTGATGCACTTATCATTTTCATAACTTATGTCTTCCGAAAACGTTAGTACTCTCCTTGCCATCTAGGCAACTGTTTTGTGAATAATTCCAAAGGCCAGGGCATTACCCCCTTTAGGCCTCTTTTTCACACCACGACTTGTAGTCGAAGCCTTCCAATCTCATAACTATTGGTACCTTCTATCATGCAGCCTGTACGACACTGACCTTGTACGTGCGCCTATACAACTCTTCTCTCCTTTTTGCTCCAGCTTCTAGACAATCTCTAGGCCTCACTTTGCAAACATATACAGAGCTTGATAAAATGTCCCTCTAGGCATCTGTAGGTATACTGAAGTTCTTCGCTTAGTACTTTGTCGAACTTACGAATATTGCTATACCTTATTTCATAGATCCGTTTATCCATCCGCATGACGTTACTGCATCTAGGTAGGTCATACTATACCATAACTCTTACTTTGATATATCGTTACTGAGGTCTGCTGCCAAAATCCAGGTTACTCTTGTTGCTTATCCTTAAGACTGATGGCCTAATCTCATCTCATACTTTGTAACTTTTATCCATCCATTGTTGATTCACCTCAATATTTATCTACAATCTACCACTGATAACTTGAAACTTCTTAGGTAATCACTAGGGCTGACGTTTCATCGGGAAACATCTGAAATGATTAGACCGATCCAACTGGGGGCGATACCATGCTTTCATAACCGTATTTCATAGCATCCCAATGTGATTCACCTTACGTGGGTATTTTAATTTCGTACAATTCATGAATCCTTTTTTTTCTTCAAATCATTAGTCAATCAATGACCCAAACGTCATCCTTTATCTATCACAATTACACCCTCATTCTACTACCAGGGCAGCATTCCATCGCTCCCAAATGCTATTAGTCTTAGACTCCTTTGAGTTCGTTCAGGCTATGCTGAACTTTCTATAACTTAGAGAAACCATTAGCTCTCTTGTTTTCATGGGCTTAATCCTAAGGACTTATCTATTTCTCGTCACCTTCTCACTCACCCTTTCTTATCCTTACTCCTGTCATAAAACCTTGTCGCTTTATTATACTTTACCTTGCAACCTATACATATCAATTTATACTACTCGCAACCTCCCTTCAACTTGCTTGCACCATAGATTTCCTTATGTTATCCTTGAACATCAAGCGAGACATCACATCGTCTCTAACTCTTCTTGACTCTCTTGGCTAGATCTCTCGGTACCTAGAAACCATACTGGAAGATATGCCACTGACGATGCCGCTATCGTTCCTGGATACTGAATCCCCGCGCTTCCAGCGTTCTATCCAAAATATGAACTGTTCACAACCTTCTGCATTTGAGTATTTCACACGCTGTTTTCCTTTACCTTAATATCTCACATCATATCTTCTATCTCTTTCATAACCTCCCTTCCACATAGGTATAATTGACATCCACAACTTGAAGCTTTTATTATAACACTTGTACCATTGGTGCATACACAATATGGGGAGAGCTTCATATTGACTACTTATGAGGGTGATACTTTTCTAACTGACTTTATCGTAGAGCCGTTATAGAATATGGATACTATACTATCTCTCTTGTACCTCTGATATTAAGAGTGATTCTGCAATGTTCTTAATCATGATTTCTATAATATTCTGGGTCCAATAATCAGACTCCTGATTTATTTGGTTGATGTAGCTCTTTAGTTTCCTCTTCCTTCTGATCAGCCTTCATATAGGCTTAAGCTATCTTTCGATCTACGGCTCCTAGTATTAGTTATTACTTTAGCCTTTCATGGGCGCTATGGAATATCCATGATACAATCTTCTAACAATTCAATCCTTTGTCTATGCTTTGGGATTCTTTCTTTTAACTTATACCGGAGTCTTCTACGACTGTATGAATGTTAGTATATATGTTGCATGGATAATATTCCGAAATCTTAAGTGCATTCATAACGTAACTACTCTGGATCATTGATCGAATAATTCCTTTCGTTCCTTCTCAGCTTTCTTTAAATGTAAGCAATTACTTTTCCCGGTCTTTCTGCCCCTTTGTTACGTGCATTCTTAGCTTATTTTAGTTCCCACTCATGCGGGATTTTTCGTGCAACTTCATATGATCTCGAATATTATTTTTAAATTTTCTTCTCGTTCAGTAGCCACGGTAGGTGCCACTTTCTCATGGAATGCGTACAATGTTGTTGTAAGACTATTTTAACATGACCATTTCTCTTTCAAGTTACCATGTTTAGGTTGAAGCCTTCTTCCTTATTTCTTCAGCTAGTCTTTCATTGTAGTACTTAGGGAGGACCTTCTGACTCATGTAAAGCACGAGCTTATTATATCGTATCCGACCAAAATTTTTGATGTCCTTCCTTGCCTATAATTATCTGTAGTTACCTACCTCCACGCCTCTGTGCTTGTAGGGTTGCTTCAGAACTAATATTTTGACTGTCTTCCCAGTGGCATTCTCTTTTATTTCCGTAATACTCATACGGTGCCTTTAACTTTCCCAACTCTTATTTGAATATACCTCAAGTATTACAATGTCATATATGCGGGACTGAGTTCCCCACGTTGGGGTTCACTATGTTTATCTTCAACGATCTGTTGATTTGTCTATATCCTCTTGTCTAGCCATAATTAGGCTCTTCCCGAATCAACTACTAACTACTCGTTGGCCCATTCTCATATCAATATTCTGCGTAATCTTTCTTGGGTTATTTCCTTTGTCTTAACTTATATGTCCTACTAGCTCCTTATTTATCAATAACATCTCGGGCATGAACCCTTACTTCCTCTCCTTGACGTTGTGTTTGCATAATGTTCTGGAATCGTATCATATCTGTAGGCTTTGAATAAGTGCAATTTCATCCCTTTCTTGTTTTTATTGCATTCTTCCTTTACCATTCCATAATTACTATAACCACTTAGTTCTGACTCAATGCCACACCACTCCATATCCCCCCTTTAGGGGAGTACTAGGATCTAGCGCTACGACGATCTACCTATAGATGTTTTACCTTTTTATCTTGGCGTCTTCTCACATCATCGATGACCCTTACTCTTCTTGCGGTAATCCTTCTGCACCAAGGATAACAAATTTCCTCACTCGCGAGGGTGATACTTAGTGTAACTGGCACATACAGTCCCTTAACCTTAACTTTGCTCACATTGCTTGCTTTAGGGAGCATCTTCCTGAATGACCGTTCTCTAAATTTCTCATGAATTTTCTTCTGTTATTCATTCTGTTATCGCCAGAACGAAATAAAAAATTCTCATGATGTCATCAACTCACTTAGTCCCTAATTCATGTTTAGTTTATCTTGTTTACCAGCCCATACTGATTCTAGTACTCTGGGTCTAACTTTTCCTTCTGGTAGTTGCGTTGGAATCACGAACTTATTTCTCGAAATGAAGATATGACTTTATGGACTATACTCTTTTATTGTCTCAAGGTCTGTCACCTCTCGTCTTTTCCTTCACTTGACTATAGACTCTATAATACTGTCATCTTTTTGATCTACTGTTGTCATCCATGCATCACATCTTACTCATGATGCTTCATTAACTCTCTTCTTACTTCCCGCTAACATTTATGTCTATCACTTTATTCTGAAAACTCAAACAAGACATTCTTTTGCTTTTAGCTCCCCGTGCTCCATCTATTGGCTCTTCGGGTTGCCTAACATTCTTTCTCTACTAGGGACGGGAGCCATACTAAGGTAATATTTATCCCTTCAACGTTTCTAGTTCCTATCTTTGTAGTACCCATATCTAGCTGTACTATTTTAGACTACACCATCTAGGTGTCTCACAAGGAGATCTATTAGCACATTTGCAATATCCTTCGGAAATGTCAGTTAACACAAACAATCTATCCACCATTTTGGGTACTCTAACCCTAGCTGGATCCTGATATCCGTCCTTCCCTTATATTTCTTTTTGTTAGCCCCCATAGGGCATAAATGAGATGGGTGTGGCCAATTTCACATACCTCTATTATTGTTGAAGGTAACTCAAAAGGCTTATATTCCTCTGCCTGAATTGTAAATACTGATAATCATCATTAGCTGGGTACCTCGTACCCCTTTTCACCTTGTTTCTTTTACTTGCTGAAACTTATGTCTACCTTCTGATTCTTTTATTCCTTTTTACCGTAAAAGTGGATAGGCATTCTTGCCTTAGGGATCCATATCAAGAAGCTTATACATCTTAATATCCACATGATATGCTGAATACCACATATTTATCCATCATAAGCATGATGCAAAAATCGAGTTCCTATGACTCAACTCTTCCACAACTATATCTCTTACGAACCGTCTTTCTGGATGTAAGTATCATCGTATTATGAATAAGAGAGAGTTTAGGAAATTGAGTTCTTACAATTGAGCTTTACCACACGATCTAGAGTAAGAAGAAAGAGTGACAGTCCTAAATTCCCTATAGCCTCATGCTCATAAGTGTGGTGCACAAGACACCCATAAACAAGACTCTACTAGACACGACTTGTAGACTCCTTAGGACATAACTGCTCTGATACCTCTTTGTCATGTCCCGAACCTGGGGGGCGAGACCGGCACCCGGTGCCTCACCTATCCTTGCGCACCAACTTGTGACTAAGGGACTCTGAACATATAATTTCATACTTTGGCCATGGGCCACACTGCAAGACAATTTGCGAAGCAAAATATAAAGCTGAACGGAAACTAATGCTGACTAAACATTAATATATAGCAGGGCCGACAAGGCCATCATAACTACTACAGCTGGCAAACCAACAAAATATACATACAAGGCCTACAAGCCCAACATACTGCACTAACTGACAGGATATGTCTACAAGCCTCTACTGATCGATGTACTGTGATCGGAACAGGGCCCCAACCTACCCATCACTCACACACACACACACACACACACACACACACACACACACACACACACACACACATATATATATATATATATATATATATATATATATATATATATATATATATACAAGATGTACACAAAACTCTAGACCCAACAACTCCAAAGGACGTGGAGCTTATCGATCAAGCTGAACTCGGGCAACACCTATTAAGGAGGTCTACCCGTCTGTCTGTCTGAGCCTTCACGCATGAAATGTAGCGTCCCCTGAAAAGGGACGTTAGTATGAAATAATGTACCGAGTATGTAAGGCAATACCTGAAAGCTGAAACTGAATTGATAATATAATAACTGAAAGTAACTGGGGTTCAAAGATGATCATGATATGTACTTACCTGCTGATACTGGCTCAACTCTCTCAATATAGTAAGTAAAATAAATGTCCGCCCCTATAAGGCTCGGAATGTGTAACTGCTCTGCCGTAGTAGGTTCGCTCATAGGCGCTCGGCCATACTAGGCTATGTATCTCGGCCATTCTAGGCTCGCTTATAAGCGCTCGGCCACAGTAGGCTCGGTATGTAACTTACCATATGATCAGAGGCTTTCTAATAGGGGCTTGCCCACCAATTACAACTCGATGGTTGTGAAAAAATTATAATACTGTATATATATAGACCCTCACCTCTCTTGACTAGAAGAAGACAATACTTAATTGAATATAAAGTTCCGATAAGGGAAAATACTGTAACTTATGCGATTAGGATAATGTATATAAATTCGGGAGTATGAACTTCTCTTTATGCCTCTTTATCAAGCACATGTAGTTACGAGGTTATGCCAAAATGAAGAAAGGGCTTAGACATTACATACCTGAGTCGATGCTCTTGACAATCCCTCTAACACACGTTAATTGCGACAAAACATGTGACGACAGGATTAGAGTAGGGAAAAACCCGTATGATATTCTTGAGAAAGATTGTACTGGGCTCCCTTAGAATTGTAAATCCCGTTGCTAATACGTAGTATAACTTCGTATGAATTCTTTTGCTGAAAATTCGTTACTTGGTAGATGTAAAACATCTCCATTTTTGATCCAAGAATTGGAGTCAAGTTAAGAAAGTATCCTTTCACAATTTGAAGCCGTTAGAGGACCAAAGTCTCTTTGAAACTTTCTTTATTATCTTATTGAGACACAAAGTGAATTAGAGAAATACTAAGTCTTTGGGTGTGGGCCCCACTTATGTATGACTTGGCCAACAATTTCCTCTAAATGTGCCACCTAATCCCATGACTTGCCTAGTCATTATTCGAGTCCCTACATGCTGCCACTTGGTTAATGTTATCTACCTCAATAATTATCTACCTTTTCCATTAATTTGTTAATCCCCCACTAATCCAATAATTAACTAATTATTTATATAATTAAGAATTATCTCAAATTACTTAAAAATACTGCTCACTTTTAACACACTTTATACGTCTTACTATCATGGTCATGTGGTACCTTGTATGGCACTAGTCCACAAATACGGGCTATTGCTTGGACCGTATTTTATCTCAAAATGTCAAACTTCGACGAAATTCATTATTTTTGATTTGCTTACCCTCTCATCTTCACGAATTTACTCATCACTTGTTTGAAGTAGCATAATGCTTATAATCTCCAAATAATCTCATTCCCGAACTTACGTCGATTAACTTACGATAAAACTTTAACGTAAGAAAATGCTAGATGTAACATCTTGTTTCCTAGCTTATATCAATTTACTTATGGCCTACTTGCACGTACGAAAATATGGGGTGTAACACTATGGTTCGTGTTGCACGACCCTCGGCAGTGTACACATTATTCTGGATCGGGAAGTACGACCTCGGCATAAATCCTGCTTAATAGTACTCGGAGCCTAATTATACTTGATATTAGTTTTATCGTTTCTGAGGTTACGATTATTATTGACAGGAATTTACTTGGAATTTATTAATTGTGAAAGAATTATTTATTTCTGCTTGTTAATGAGTTACTATTATTATTTACATAACCCATGCTTATATAGAGTTTCTGCATTTATATTGTTAGCCCATAGTAAGTGTCGAAGTCGACTCCTCGTCACTACTTCTTCGAGGTTAGACTAGATGCTTACTGGGTACATGTTGTTTATGTAATCACGCTACACTTCTGCACTAATCGTGCAGGATCTGAGGTAGGTGTATCTGGCAGTCATACCAGCACGCATCCCCGATATCCCGAGGCTTAGTGGTGAGGTGAATCTTGAGTCGTTCTGCAGCCCCTGGAGTCTCTCTTTTGCATTTATATTCTGTCTATTTTTTTTCTAGACAGTAGTTAGAGTTTTGTATATTCTATTAGTTGCTCATACACTTGTGACACCAGGTCTTGGCACACACCCTAATAAACTTTATGATTTTGGAGTACTTATATTACTATGATTGGCACTCAGTTGTCTTCGTTTCAATTATTGAACTTTCTACTCCTTAATTTCTTATTAAATGGAGTTTAGTTACATGAAAATTATTAAAAAGAAAAGTTTCATGTTTAATTCACAGTTGGCTTGCCTAGCGGTAACGTTTGGCGCCATCACGGCCGATAGGAGAAATTGGGCCGTGACAACATGGTATCAGAGCACTAGGTTTATGTAGTCTCACAAGTTATGAGCAGGCCTAATAGAGTCTTGTGGATCGGTACGGAGACGTTCGTACTTATCTTTGAGAGGATATAGGGTGTTAGGAAACTACTCTCTCTTTATCTCCTATCGTGCAATTGATGTTGTGCTAAGTATCTTTCTGTATTCTCTCACACATGGTGAGAACGCGCGCGTTAGATGTACCCGATCATGAAGGAGCTGCTCCCCCTGTCTCTAGAGGCCGAGGGAGAGCTCCAGACCGTGGTAGAGGACGAGGACGTCCCAGATTTGCTCCAGCTATGCCACCAACGGATCCAGTAGAGGATCATATTATTGAGGAGCAGGGCGAGGCGCCTGCAGTGGAGCCAGCCCAAGCTGATTTCATGTCCGCGCCATGTTTCTAGGAGGTCATGGGCCGTATGCTGTGGTTCATAGATTCTATGACTTAGGCTGGTTTATTTCCAGTGGACCCAGCCACATCTCAGGTGGGAGGGGGAGCACAGACCCCTACCGCTCAGGCTCCAGGGCATGAAACTACCATATATCAAACTCCAGGCGCACTACTGTGGGTGGAGCTCACTAGTTGGTGTAGCTATACCTGAGCCCATACTAGCCGCGGCCGACGATCCACAAAAGCTATTGGATAGATGGACCAGGCTTCATCCTCCTGTCTTTGGAGGTGAGCGACATGAGGACCCCTAGGACTTCATTGATCGGTGCAGGGATAGACTGTACCATATGAAGATATTGGAGTCCTACGGGGTGGATTTTACTACTTTCCAGCTAGAGGGCAGGGCCCGTAAGTGGTCACAGTCATATCTCCTTGGCAGACCGGCAGATTCTCCTCCCATGACTTGGTAACGATTCACCCGTATTTTTCTAGATAGGTATATCCCGCCTCTTAGAGGGAAGAGTTGCGGTTTCAATTCAAGAAGCTTCAGCTGGGCCAGATATCGGTCACCACCTATGAGGTGAGATTCTTTGAGTTGTCCCGCCATGCACTTATGATACTTCCCACCAACGTAGAGAGGGTGCGAAGGTTTGTTGCAGGTTTGCGCACTGGCATTCAGGCCACTATGGCCCGAGAGGTTGAGATGGGGACTTCGTATGAGCTAGATACAGAGATAGCTCAGAGGATCGAGGGTGTTCGTCAGTGGAGCCAAGAACAACTGACGAGAGATAATCGGTTTTGATATTCTGGAGAGTTTAGAGGTGCCCCGGCTTGGGGCAAAGGTCAGTTTGTGAGGGGTCAGTCTAGTAGGCCCATATATCCAGCACCGTGTTTCCTCGGGGTGCTCTAGTGCGACCTTATTTCAGCGCCATGCCAGAGAGTTCCCACCACCCACCAGCTATTCAGGTTCCTGTAGTGGGTATTCAGGCCATCAGGGTCAGACTTCAGGTCAGCAGTATACCATACCGAGAGGTTGTTTCGAGTGTTGGGATCTCAATCATGTGCGGAGGTTCTACCCCAGGCTTTAGGGCAAGGCAGTACATCAGGGTCATCAGCCTATGATTACAGTACCAGCCGTCCGGCCGCCTAGAGGCGCAGGGCAGGTGGGTAGGGGCCGTCCTAGAGGTGGAGGCCAGCCAGGTACAGGACAGTCAGGTGGAGGCCAGCAAGTCGGCGCTCTAGTAAGGTTCTATACTTTCCCAGCGAGTCCAGATGCAGTGACCTCAGATGCCGTGATCATATGTATTATTTCTGTTTGCGATAGGGATGCTTCGATACTATTTGATCTAGGGTCTACCTATTCATATGTGTCATCTTTGTTTTCTTATTTCCTAGATGTTCCTCGTAAGTCTCTGGGCACTCCCGTTTATGTGTCAACTCCCGTGGGCGATTATATTGTTGTGGATCAGATCTATCGGTCCTGTGTTGTCACGTTCTGTGGTTACGAGACTAGAGCAGATCTTCTGTTTCTTGATATGACCGACTTTGAGTGTATCCTGGGCATGGACTGGTTATCTCCATATCACACCATCCTTGATTGCCATGCCAAGACTGTTACCTTGGCGATGCCAAAGTTGCCTAGATTAGAGTGTAAGGGGTCATCTGTCAGTGCATCTAGCCGGGTTATCTCTTTTCTGAAGGCTCGACACATGGTCGAGAAGGGTTGTTTGGCTTATCTAGCTTATGTTCGGGATACTACTATAGAGACTCCGGCGATTGATTCAGTGCCCGCAGTCTAGGAGTTCCCCAATGTGTTTCCTTTAGATCTTCCAGGCATGCCGCCAGATCATGATATCATTTTTTGTATTGATTTGTGATCACGCCCAACTCTAGTCCTAAAAAGGATAAGCGGTCGTTGCAAATATAATCCGGTCTATAAGTTCGGAGTCGAATCCCCCAGAGAACTAAGGCATAGCTATATCTGTTTAATATGACTAAGAAGACAAGTTTGAACAATTTTCTAAATTATAAAGATTGATATTTGTATTTCTAACTAATTAATTATCAAATACTACAAAACGGTAAAATTATCAACTAACGAGACAAAGGGTTGGAGACTAAATTAAGGAGGTCTAGAGTTATGATTTCCCTAATTGTCGGAATCCTTCTAGCTATGTTCTCTACAATTTCGCCAATATATTCTTTACTGATCGTGAGCACTTTAGGTGCCGTAATTCTCTCTCGAGCAACTACAACAATTTACTAGACATATTCTCTCGAACTACTCTAGTTGGCTTTATCTAACCTCTCATTATGACCATGTCAAGGCTTTGTTATTTCTAAACCTGCCTTTAAACCCACTGTATTGATTTCTCACATACGTTAGGAGTGACGTTGTTCAACAACCACCTAAATATGATCCTTTCTCAAGCAACACATAATAAATAGGCACAGTCAATCGATGACCATTCAATCAGCAACAATAAACACGTAGTTGAACAAGTAGAGAAATCCAACGGCTCAATTATATAAAAACATAACAAGAATTTATCCTACAAAATGTTCCATCAAAACCCTAGATAACAAATTAGCTAGTCATAATAGTATGTAAAACTACAATACTAAAAGTCCTAACCAACAATGAAAAAATAGGAAGAGGAAGGAAAAACTCGTAGAAGAATTCCCCGCCTTGCTCCTATTGTGTCTCTGCCTCCTTAGGTCGAATATGTATCAAAAGCGTGTCCAACCTCCTCAAAATATCGTTTTTCCATGTATATATACCAAGTAGGGTCGTTCCCAAACAATTATATCTTCTCCTACACGAAAAAGGACAATTTTTCAGGTCTGGACGCTCGCGGTCGCGGTCCGGGCGCGGTATTTTCCCAGTGCACTGCCTCAGTCCGCGTCCAGGTCCGCTGTCGTGTTTTCGACTGTGTTTTTCACCCTGTTCCTTTTGGAATCTAGAAAAACGCAAAACATAAAAGTTATAGCCTTTTGAGTTAGCTTTCCAACATATGTCCCAAATGGATATCGGAGCGAAGAGTTATGTCTATTTTACTAGAAAGTGCGCAATATGCCTACTCGAGTCTTCGTTTGTTCTTAGCTATCAAATTTGACCCTTGAACACGATCCCGGCTTAATTCCTTGGGCTTTTACTCAAACTTAAAAGCTTTAAATGACTTGAATTCATTCCATAACATCTATACAGCTCGGAATCACTCCTACAAGGCATAAAACACACAATTAGTGCAAAACACTAGCGATTAAAGCGCAAACTCAACTAAAGTGCAGTAAATTAGAGTGTAATAATCGACTAAAATACGTAATTATAGCCTATCATCAACACCCCACACTTAAATCATTGCTCGTCCTCGAGCAATCGATCTACACTTTATATAGACACGGCCTTTTTTTAAATAATTCTCCTAACTCGTCACACCAAGAATAGTTAAAATAGACTAAGCACAAAAGCGTAACATCTTCACCTCAAGATTTGACTCGCAAGTATCACGCATTATTCACAACTCACCCACTTACTCTAACATAGAGGTCACTGACATTATCTCTCCTTCATGAATCAAGTGCCATCACACAACAAAAGAGATTAGTTCCACACAATAAAATTTCAGAACACTTAGGAACTCAAGAAAGAAAGAATTCACTCACTCTCAGAAATAACATTCATATGCTACAAAAGATGCACCATAGGCTTGCCCGTAGTGTACTACTCTACTAATCGAGCTCATTTAGTCTAGGATCAAGTAGGACTTTATTTGGTTGTAATGTAGGCTGCGGGACGGGTAGGATACATTTAGATATAAGAGTGACTACACCTCCCTAAACACTTTCATACATATACTTTAACATTCAAACCACATACTTATGTCAAACCAAACTCCACCTTCACCTCAATGTATATTACCCCATACATCTTTAAGCACAATTACATCAAGAGTCACCACTTATCAAGGAATACTTTTTTTTCCACAGCAATACAACTATTTTTTTTCAATTCAAGTGGCTCTTACTTGTTCAAAACAGTGCTCCTTTCTCCTTATTTCATTAGTTCCACTCAAAAGCCAAACCAGTCACCCCACACTTTAACTTTTACACAGTTCATAAACAATTCAAGTGCTCATGAGAGGTTACAATGGTTCAAATAGATGGTTAATCCAAACAAATGGGTAAGGCTTGTAATGTGGTTGCCAAAGTAACAGGATTACAGGCTCAAAGGGTTTAACTACGATACATAACAATTAGGCGGGTAAAATATACATATATGGCTCAACAAAGAAACGCCTATATCACTTCCCAAGACTGAAGAAAACTACTATTTTGCTTTACAAATACATAGGGCAAGTTCCAGGCATCAAATGCAATGCACAGAATAACACCCAAACCTCACTCACACATGGCACATAACTCACTCAGGATTGGTTTCATCAAGACACTCTAGTTAAAACAGTTAAGCAAAGTTAAGATCATACAATTTAAGGTACTTATACAAGAGTCAAAATTGAGCCCAAGCGTTACAACCAGAGTACTCACTATTCTCAAGGCATAAAAAAGTCAAGAGATATGAATGTTATCTCATGGGGTAAAAGGAACTCCCTGGTAGGCCAAAGGCCGAAGCACTAGCATCTCATGGGGTACTCAGGCTTCTCCCAGGCCTGGTCCTTCATACGGGTACCTCACACTTAGTTTCAACCATCTGGTTTGCTGTTGCATCCTTCCAATGGCTTTGCGTTCCATGCTCCTAAAAATCAAAAATCAACACTACAAGAATAATACAATAATAAATAAAATAAATTAAATAAAAAAAATAAAGCTAGGTTGCCTCCCAACAAGCGCTTGATTTAACGTTGCCGCAAGACGTGAATTACTTTTTGCCTCCACCTCGAGCTTATGAATTGAACCCCAAGTTTGATTCAAGCTTATGATTATGGTCATGGGGTGGTGGAACGAATCTAACTGGCCCAAGTAAATAATGTAGTATTCTGCACTCCTTGGCCTTTGTATGAGGTATGTAATCCTGGCTTTCTAGCAAAAAGAATTCCAGAATATATGCACCTTGTTCCTCATTCCTTGACTCTTCAATTGGTTCGGATGACTCTATTTCCATATCATCATCCAAACATAATGTGGAAAAATGCTTGGAGTGTGGACCAGTGCGCTCAAACACATGAACTTCAGGACTTTCAACATCCTCAACAACAATGATACTAGAGTCAACAAAATCTATATCCTCAAATTCCTTGGCTAGGTCTAGTCTCACTTCTTCAATATGTCGCGCCCCTTTTTTTCTCACGAAATCGGGTTTATGACATTTGGTTGGGACAACTCTTCCCTTTTGGGAAAGGGGGCTTGCATTTGAAGAGTCACCATCTAATGATTAAGGTGCATTAGGACACCAATAAAGATTCACCTCTAAGCTTGTTTGAATAACCAGAGATTGGGTAAGGGCTTGAAATTATCCTAAGGGGAAGGTACTAGGCACCTCTCAGAATCCACTAGTGTGGTTCCCGGCTAGACAGTTATTGTGAATTTGGGGTACAATTAACATTTAAGCAGATGAGGCTCAAGTAAGAGGGGATTTCAATACATAATGGTTTGAAAGTAAACAAATTTGAAAGAACAATCAAAGAGCTGATTTTTTTAAATAAGGGGTTACAATGCTGAAAAAAGAATAAAGAATAAAGGGGGGGGGGGGGGTTCCTAGGTTTATTAAAAATATGGATCACCCCACACAAAGTCCGGTAATCACTCCTCAATGAGGGGCTACACGTGACATTATCGCGTGGTCATCATATCCATATCTACCCTTCCCACCCCATTAAGGTATTAAAGCGCGAATTGGTCTCGATTACTTGTTGCATGCTATTACCCGTCCCATTCCTATCAGTCCCGGAGGCATTTAGGACTACTAATCCTAAAAGGGAGGGGTATTAGGCTTATTTGAAGTTTCAAAGGTAAAAATTCTAAGGCGACATACAAAACATATAAGGATTTCACATTAAAGGGGGAAACACATAAGCATATAAGGCTCAAGTATACCTCCTCAAACAAAAGCACATAAATAGCATGACTTGCACATACTTTTTAGGTTTGATTTAAAGCACACAAAGACGAGGGAAGTTAATTGTTGAGGCAGCTTAGTTTATTACATAACTCAGATAAGAAGTCCGAATCAGGCCTGCCTGCTGGTTGTAGCAATTAACAAAGTGGATTTAGTTTTACAATTATTATCCTACGGCTTGCCTGAGTGCTTAGACGGAGTCCTATAGGCATGATGTCTTTTCAATTCAGGAGGTGATGAGACAGTAAAAGCTCAAAATAAATTGTTTGAAATCCTATAGGCATTCTTGCTAAACCTTGTTAAGTTAGGGGATTAGATTATTAAAAGAGGTTAAGAAGGGACAAAATTAAAGTAGACTAGTTACAGGTTCTGCAGGTGATAGTATCTACTATTACTGATTTTCTATCCCTATGAACAGGATATCTAATATTGAATGAGAATGAAACGAGTCAGATTTTATTTAAGAATCAATGCAGGCATGATTTCTATATGCTACTGATTTCAAAATTACGAATGTGATACTTATTTATAGCCGTTTAGAACCTAAAGCATGATATCTAAGTGGCGTGCAGAATTCGAATACGACCTATAGGCAGGCTATCTAGGTGTGAAACTGAACAAGCAGGATTTAGTATAAGTCCTAGAGACATGATTTCTAATGCAGTTTGAAAGTGTAGAATTAAAAGAAGTCCTATAGACATATTTTCTAATGCAGTTTGAAAGTGCAGAATTAAAAGAAGTCCTATAGACATATTTTCTACCCTTGCATGCATAATTACCCAACCCTTTTCATTAGTGAACCCCAAATGTTCATTACAAATTATTACCAACCAGGAATAATAAATTACATCAGAAAAAGTACAAAGAAAAATTACAACCAGAGGAAGCCCGATTCTTGACTTCCTCTATGAGTTACCAGATAAACCAACTCAAAGACCACTGATCCAAAGACTTTCTCAGACTTGAGTGTGTCAGAGTTCCCTAAGGGCCCCAATAGGACCCCGGGCAGTGCTCACACCCAAGTTTCATAACCAGAATAGGGACAAGTGCAGTGTGGAAGTGCCAGCCCTCATGTGTCCAAGTTCAGAGGGAGCTCATGGGTCCCAAGGCAAGGCTAACACGAGGGGGCAGAACTTAAGTCTAAGAAGATAGTGCAAGTGCAGAAACAGAGTTCTAAGAGCTGAGGGAATAAAGGAGAGGGGTAAAGGGTGGTAGAGAAACAGTTACAGAGTTGATAACTTCATACAAAAGGGGTTCAGTGGTTGGGAATTGCAAAGAGCCTATGTACTTAGGCAAGGATCAGCTTTGGGCATGCACAACAATAGAAGATGCTGGCATGCCTATAATCCCACCAGAACACACAACACTAGAGAAAACATAGAGGTTATGATCCCAGGGGGATCAAGTTTGAGTCATGGACAACAATGTTCAATACTACTATGCCCCATACCAAACATAGATACCAAACACATTGGGGATAGGGATTTAAGGTTCACAAAACATTAATTCAGAATAGGAGAAAAGAAATTACAGCATGCTACAAAAAGTAGTGAAATAGATACAAGCAGTAGGCAGACAAGAATGCAAGAACATTAAGTAACCATGTTGTTGTTGATGCTGTAAGCTTAATTAGAACATACCAGTTTAAAGAAGCAAAATGCAGTAAAGAAAGGTAGAAGGACTTGAAATATAGCTTTGGCTTTCAGCCAGCTAAACAGGCCACAGTACAAGTAGTAAAGCAAGAGAGAGCGTTTGAGTGTATGTGTGAGTTCACAATTAAGAGTGTTCGTGTGTTTGTGTTAATGAGAGAGCAAGGTACTTATAGTTTTAAAATAGGTAGAAAACAAGGCAAGAATCATAGTTTAACAGTAATTATGGAACTATGTGCTAATTAAAATTAAATCAGTATAAGTACTTCATTTAATTAAGGAGTTAAATTTAAACGGTAACATGCAAATACTAAATAAGGAAAGAAATCACATAAGGCTGAATATAACAAATAAGGAAATATTTTCAGCATAGTACAAGTACACAATATGTAATAGAGACTAGGTTCATCAGATTCTAATCAAGGAAATGTCGGTAAGAATCAAATACCAATGTAACCAAGGTAAGGGAATTAATCAAATTGAGTAGAAAAGTAGGGATCGAAGGTTCAAAGGAAAGTGTCCAAATTAGACCAAGAAACAGGGAAATCAGTAAGGCGAAACAAGGAAAGAAACAATTACTTAACACGAGTGCAATTAGAATTTCACAAGGGATGGTTTGAAATTAGTTCGAAATTGAAGGTCATTTAAGAGGGGAATTCAGCATATAAATAGAGTGCATAAACATTAGGCATGCGAGGCCAAACTATGGCAAAGGGAAGCAGTATGCAATAACAATCACATAGTCGGTAGACAGTGAACTATCGAAACATGGTAGTCACATAGGTCAACTTCATTAACTTAGTAATAGAGAAAAGGGAGAGTATCAGAAGCATGCAAAGGGTCAAGTAAAAAGGCCCTTCTGGAAAAGTATAGTCGAGTTTCAATGATAGCAGGAAGTCAAAGTCACATAAAGAAACATATGCTGAAACAAAAAGATTTCAAATCCAGTCGAGCAACTTCAAACAGATGAGTTGCACAAGTAGCTTCAGAAGCTCGAATAGGCCCCAAAGAAATTAGGGTTTTGGAAACCAATCGAACTCAAAGATGACGAACAAGTATATCACACAACAAATAGTCTCAGAAACTNATTACGACGCTTACGGTTAGAAGCCATAATATGGAAAAACTTGGTGTTGGCATCACCATCGTTTATCCAATTACTCCTAGCTCTCAACTTCCAAAAATCATGTTCCATATGTAAAATATTGTTATATTCTAATTGAAGAGTTGATTCAAGATTTTGGAGGAAGTCACTACTATAGTAATGGGGAGACGATTGAATACCATTTAGTCTAGCAAGTAAATTTCTCTTTTTCTTGAAAATGTCACCAAAGGTAGAGTTTTTCCAAATTAAAACATCTTTGGTAAAATTTTCCTGAGCCTCTACAAGGTTTTTATTAAGCCAATTTTTCTTAATTAGATTAATAAAATCAGGATGCCTACACCATATAGTTTCTAGACGAAATGGCTTATCCAAACTATTACCATGTCTAGGTTGCAAATTTAAGAGAAGTGGGTTGTGATCCGAATGGGTTTTAAGGAGATGAATCACTACTGCCTTAGGTTATAGGTCAATCCACTCTTTATTAACAAAATTTCTATCAAGACGTTCCATAATTTAACCCCTGGATTTCTTCCTATGATTTGACCAAGTGTATTTGCAACCCTTATAGCCTAAATCTAGAAGCTTACAAAAGTTAATACTCTTCCAGATTTGTTTGCTACGTCTACTGTTAATAGGGCTGCCTCCAAGTTTGTCATTGTAGTTGATAACATCGTTGAAATCACCCCCAAGGAGCCAAGGTCCATTAACAGTTTTTCTAATTTTTTCAACGTCATTCCACATTTCTAAACGTTTAAACAACTTAGTACTAGCATAGACAGATGAAAATAACCAAGTAATTTTTAAGGGAAGTACCTCTATCACAGCATGGATTTCTTGATTGTTTCTAACAAAGTTATGAACCTTGACCACGCTTGCATCCCAGAGAAGAACAATACCTCCTGATTGACCCTGACTAGGCACCTCTATCATTTGGGAGAATTCAAAATCACTTAGAAGAGATAAGTGACTGTCCATTCTAGTTTCTAGAAGAGTGACCATGCATGGCTTATGAGTGTCGAGCATTTCTCTAAAATTCACTCTAAAATTTTTATTATTACCACCACGGATGTTCCATATTATTACATTAGTTGGCCTATACATATTAGGAAGATTTGGTGGTGTCCCATTTTCCCTATGGGCTGGAGGAATTGGGTTCCTCCTTTGTGAAGGAACCAGAATCATCACATGGTTTCCCACTATTGGATCCTGAGGGGTTCGCACATCCATGGAAAATTTGTGTAGTGCTATTGGACAGCTTAGCACGTACCTTTTCTCCCTTTGATCTTGAAATAGGTAGACTTTTACCTCGTTGAGCCTTGAAAATTCTAGGACTGGACCGGACCCCATAAGGTTTACTTCTTCCTCCTCCTCCATTTCCACATTTTCTTATTCTAGTACATTGAGAGGGGCTTGAATTTGAGGGTTCATTGGAGGGTTTTATGGTTGGGCAGGTGGTGGTTGTGGTGCTGGAGGATGTGCATGTGGTGGTTGTGGTGTCTGGGGTTGTTGTTGGTTGTTTTGTGGAATCACTGGATCGAATGGGGTTGTCCAAGGAATGAAAATGGGGTTCATATTGTTGATCTCCCCTGGGGGGAAAGAATGGGAGATCCACTGGAACTTGTTGGGACTGAATGGGGTTGAAGTGTGGTGGGAGGCTCCATTGACTCCTCATGGCTTGTGCTTGGTTGAGATTTAGGGATGGAGCTAGTGGGTGGAGGATATTGTTCAACCAGACATGATTGAAGTAATTGTTCATGTCCATATTCATACCCTCTGAGACTAGTTGAGCTAGGAAATGGGAGTTTTGAATAACTATGATCGTATCTTGACCATTGAGCACCATACTGAACGTTATTGCATGGCCCGTTAAGGCTTGCTCCACCCACGAGAGGGGTTGATGATCCTGTGGCAATGGTGGTTGTATGAAGTAGGTTTGATTGTTTGCTATTTGGTTTTGGGGTAGTGGAGGGTTGGACATGTTTAGGGCTCGTTGGTGCCTTAGGATTTGGACTAGACGGTAACGTCTTCACTGGGTGATTGGAATTCTTGGCATTGTTACGGGGAGGAGTAGTGTTTATAAGGTTGTCCTATGAATAGGAGTCTAGGTTTTTTGGATGAGAAGTAGAGATGGAGGGATTGGTAGTGGTGATATCTGGATTGATATTGTTTGCTCAAAAGTTATCACATACCTTATAAGCATAAAACAATATAAATAAATCACGGGAAAATCATAGCAAACCATAATAATCCATTGGACCAAATGAAGGAAACGAAAATAAGTGCTCAACTTTGGGAAGAGAAATATAAAAGCTTTTATTCATAATAATGCTTTGGTCTGCCTCTCCATGAAGAGGTTCAGAGCTTTACAATTGTATTCCATATATGTGCATTGTTCTCTCTTTTTGTCTCTCCTCTCAATAGTTTTCAAAGAATCCCCCCCTTCTAGGGTTTCCTCTCTTGGTATTTATAGCTGTGAGCTTCGTGAGCTGGCAGTAAGTGGCCGTGACCACGTTGAGGTTTCGCCTTCATGATGACGGACGGGCCGTGGCCTTGTTGATCTAATCAGATAAGGGTTGAATGTCGTTAATTCAGAGTGGTCGTACCACTATTAATCACGAATTAGCTTGAGACGAGATTAGCTTTGTTAATTATCGTGGGGTCGGATTCTGACCCATACAGTTAGTCCCTCCGCTTATTGAGGTCGTGCCTTGGCCGAGCTCGATGAGTGGATTTCATCGACTGTAGTTTGAGAAACTCGGATAGGGAGGTCGACTGTCGCTTCGGTCGAGGCCGAATTCTCTTTGGCGGTGGCCCTTAGCCTTGTAGAGTGTTAGTATTTTGTTATTGTGCTATTAAGTCATCGTTCGATCGAGGTCGAACTCTCCTCCTTGGCGAAGGCGCTTGACCCTTTAACTCACTTCGAGTGGGGTCGAGCTTTATTGTGCTCTGATTCTTACGTTTATTATGGGAGCATACCCGTCGACCATGGCAGACGGGTCGTATGTTGTGCGGTCGAGGGGAGTAAGGGCACGCTTGATATGTGTTTGGCGACGTCAAAAAATTTCTAGGGCGCACGGAGCATCTCCTCAGTGTTCATAGGTCGTTACAACCATTTCGAGGGCGAGACGCCGATTGGTGACTGTAAAGCTGCTTCATGGAGCCTGTCATAATGACGCACATTCCTATGGAATCGAACCGGTGTGCGGTTGGTCATGTAGTTAATGGTGGCTGTTGGGTTCATGAAGGCCACTTGTGTTGCCTATAAATAAAGGCTGAGGCATTCATTTTTTTTTATATTCTCATTGTTTGTCTGAGAGAGATTCTGAAGAAGCTTTCCTTACTGCTATTTCACCTTCGTCTTCATCCCTCAAACTTTGTTTCTTTCTCGTTATTGAATCAACAATGGCAGGCAGTTCTTCCCAAAACGTTCTTCCGACGGATCTTCCGGTTAACTCTCTGGTGAATGAGGGGCCATTTCCGGCAATGGGCGATGCAGGACTGGTGGAGACCGGTGAAGCTCCGTCGGTTGACGAGATAGTACCTCTACCCGGAGGTCCGATGACTGATTTCACCGCCGATGGTGGGGAGGATCAGGTGGATGAAGCCCCATTACTGGGGGAGATTGGGATGTCCCGACTACGGGGACAGGGGGTCATTCCCAGCTATGCTGACGTCGTTCTCGCTAGAAGCGAGGAGAGGGTCCACACCGACCGCAGGGGATACTGCGTCTTTTACGCCTATCCCTTCAAGTTAGGGTTTAAGCTCCCGCTCCCAATGCTAGTGGTTGATTTCTGTCGTTATTGCGGGGTATGCCCGGGTCAGCTTACTCCTCTTTATAAATTATTAGCAATGCTTACCAAATACGCAGAATTGGCCGGTAGGGAGGTCACGCTGCAACATGTGCTTAGCCTCTACGCTCCCCAGAGAGTTTGTGGTACCATGATTCGAGCGAGCCCTCGCGGGACGAGGGGCCTGACTGGGAAGCTGGATGATGAGGTCGACCCTCGCCCTTTCGAGCATTTCTTCTACATCAGGACTGAACATTTAGTGGCGTGCTCTACTGGATTCCCAGAGGCTTGGAATCATGCACGTAAATTCCTTAATCATTGAATTCCCTTTTTTGCCCCTCCTTACGTCTTGTGCTCATAAACGTTAACTCGTATCAATTTTGTAGCCGAAAAGTCGCCGCCGGCTCCGTTGGCTGGGGTTCGTGAGTGGGTTGAGGCCGTGCTCCCCCATACGGTGGGGATACGCACATGGGCATCTTTCTGGGAGAGGCATGGCCGTAGACCTGTGGCAGGTAAAAAATTGATTTCTTCTTCTGTTCTGCTTTGTTTTGACACTATTCATCAACTTTGTTTTTCTGTGATCAGGGAGGGCACGCCGCGTCAGGGCCCCTCAGTTGGCCTTCCGTCGACCGGGTGCAATTGCTCGACTTACTGCGGCGCCTGTGTCGCGCTCAATACCGAGGGCGGCATCAGTTGAATCTTCAGCGGTTCCTTCTCCAGCACGGGCCACACTTCGGGACGAGGGGCCATCGAGGGTTGTGCGCCCTAGGGCGGAATCACCATCAGACGGGGAGGAGGAGAGGCCCTTGATAAGGCGTAGGGTCGTGTTTACGCCGGCTCCTCCTGTGGTAATTAATTTGGACTCTCCTCCGACGGATGCGGAGAGGGGTGCGGTCGCGGCGCCTGCTCTTGAGGGTGGACAGACAATGGGGGTTGCCCTGACTGGCATAGGCCATGATGATGCCGTCGCTTCGGCGACTCAGTTAGTGGTTCTAGTCGCGGAGACGGGAGGTAGTTACTCAGCGGCTGGTAATGTTGGTGAGTTAAGCACTCCTTTGGCGGCTGCGGCGGGAGGTTCCACCTCGCTGGCGGCTGAAGGAGGAAGGGATGCTGTAGAGGGTGAGTACGAGTCTGAATCCGACTTGGACCCCGACGACATCTGTATGTTCCAGGAAGGCTTCAACTATTCAGCGGTGCGCGCAGAGGGGCGGTCTCGCTTCGTCGAGGTTCCCACGGAGCTGAACTTATTGCTCCAAGGGAGTAGCTTGGTCCTGCAGTTTGAGCTGCTGTGCTCGGAGGCCGAGAACGCATCAATGAGGGGCGTCACGGATGTCGGACTGATGAACGAAGTGGCTGTGATGGGCTTGAGGGTATGTAATATAATGTTGGTTTGCTTATTTTTCATCTTAGTTTGAACTTTATCTTAATCGTTGTCTTTGATTTGCAGTCTTATTTGTTGGAGGTGGAGAGCATCCGTCGAGCCAACGTCCATTCGGGGATATTTTTGCAGGTGCTGGAGAAATACTGCCGCTACCGTGATCGGTGCCGAGAGATGCGCACGCGCTTGAGGAATGATCCCCGTAGTCGGACCTTGGTCGAGGAACTGGTGAGGCGGGAGCTTCAGATGCAGCAAGCACTTGGCAGAGCGAGTGCTCTCGAGGAGCAGCTCTGGCGGAAGGATGAAGAGCTTGAGGCGGGGAGGAGGGCTGCAACTGAGTGTGAGCGCCAGGTCCAGGCTAAGGCGGCGGAGGCTGCTGCGGCATGGAGCGGGAAAGTGACTGCGTTGGAGGGTGAAGTCGCGGTATTGAAGCTTCAAGTTAGGGATGCCTCGTCGAGGGCTGGGGCGTTGAAGGAAGCTATCCGCGTGCACGAATCCCAACGGGCGTTGGAGAGGGATGCTGCGGCCTTTAGAGAAGCGAGTCTCGAGGAGGGGATCGGTGTCTTTGAGCAGGACGCCCAAGTCATGGCGGACCGGATCACAGCCTTAGAAGAAGAGAATCAGTGCCTACGGGATCAAGCCGCTTCTTCCAGCCAGGCTCGAGAACTTTGGGTCTTTGCCGAGGCCCAACGTGATGTATATAAGAATTTGTGGGAGGCCGGCGTCGTGACCGAAGCTGCTTTTGAGGGGCCGTGTCAAAAGGCTCGTGAGGCTCGTGCCGACTGTGGTTTTGACACGGCGACGCCAGAGGCTAACGCTGGTGCAGATGGTGGCGCAGATGGCGCCGAGTAAAAAGATGTTATGAATTTTTTCTTGTCTTGTTCGCCGTTTGGCATTTAGGTGTTCTTTGTTTTTTTTTATTGATCGGCCTTGGCCGGGTGTAAGCGGGGATGACCCGCAATTAATTTCGTGGATAAATGAGATCTCCTTTCCGTTATTTGCCTTGTATCTGTTTTGTACCTCCTCTTTTTCCCCCTTAGATTTTTCTTTGCATGCGTTCGAAGGGGTGATTTGCCTTCGAGTTCGACTCTGGTAGGCACGTTAGTTTTTGATTGTTGACGACTTTTCTTCTTCGACTCGGGGTGAGCGAGTCGGAGCCGTTGATTGGCGATAGCGGCACTTAGCCCTTAGTCATAGTCCCAGTTCGGGCGTGGTCGAACTACCGACCGTGGTGAAAAAACATGCGGCCTTGTAGTTTGATCGGGGCCGGACTTTACGTGCCCCCAATCTTAGTTTGAGTTGGGAGTACTTACTTGAGGGGCGAGGGTGCCTACCCTGCGCCTCGATTCGTTGGAGGTTGGATTTTGCTGAGTTCAACGATGAAGGCGCTCGGTTCGAGTCCCGGTTCGAATATGGTCGAACTAGTTAGATTTAAGGACGAAGGCGTCTAGCCTCATGGTTCGAGCGCGGTCGAACTCGTTGGATTTGATGGAGAAGGCGCGTAGCTTGAGTCTTTGTTTAAACGTAGTTGGACTTACTGGCGAAGGCGCGTAGGCTTGATTTAATGGCGAAGGCTCATGGCCTGAGTCCCAGTTCAACTGTTGTTGAACTTTATCGATTTTGATGGCGAAGGCGCATAGCCTGAGTCCCAGTTCAACTATTGTTGAACTTAGTCGATTTTGATGGTGAAGGCGCATAGCCTGAATCTTGGTTCAACCGTAGTTGAACTTACTGGCGAAGGCGCACGACCTTGATTTAATGGCGAAGTCTCATGGCCTGAGTCTTGGTTCGACCGTAGTTGACCTTTGTCGATTTTGATGGTGAAGGCGCGTAGCCTGAATCTTGGTTCAACCGTAGTTGAACTTACTGGCGAAGGCGCACGGCCTTGATTTAATGGCGAAGGCTCATGGCCTGAGTCCCAGTTCAACGGTTGTTGAACTTTATCGATTTTAATGGCGAAGACGCATAGCCTGAGTCCCAGTTCAACTATTGTTGAACTTAGTCAATTTTGATGGTGAAGGCGCATAGCCTGAATCATGGTTCAACCGTATTTGGACTTATTGGCGAAGGCGCATAGCCTTGATTTGATGGCGAGGGCGCATAGCCTGAGTCCCAGTTCAACTGTTGTTGAACTTGGTCGATTTTGATGGCGAAGGCTCATGGCCTGTGTCCCAGTTCAACTGTATTTGAACTTATTGGCGAAGGCGCATAGCCTTGATAAAATGGCGAGGGCGCATAGCCTGAGTCCCAGTTCAACTGTTGTTGAACTTGGTCGATTTTGATGGCGAAGGCGCATAGCCTGAGTCCCAGTTCAACTATTGTTGAACTTAGTCAATTTTGATGGTGAAGGCGCATAGCCTGAATCTTGGTTCAACCGTAGTTGAACTTACTGGCGAAGGCGCACGGCCTTGATTTAATGGCGAAGGCGCATGGCCTGAGTCTTGGTTCGACCGTAGTTGAACTTTGTCGATTTTGATAGCGAAGGCACATAGCCTGAGTCCCAGTTCAACTATTGTTGAACTTAGTCAAATTTGATGGTGAAGGCGCATAGCCTGAATATTGGTTCAACCGTAGTTGAACTTACTGGCGAAGGCGCACAGCCTTGATTTAATGGCGAAGGCTCACAGCCTGAGTCCCAGTTCAACTGTTGTTGAACTTTATCGATTCTGATGGCGAAGGCGCATAGCTTGAGTCCCAGTTCAACTATTGTTGAACTTAGTCGATTTTGATGGTGAAGGCGCATAGCCTGAGTCCCAGTTCAACTATTGTTGAACTTAGTCGATTTTGACTGTGAAGGTGCATAGCCTGAATCTTGGTTCAATCGTAGTTTAACTTACTGGCGAAGGCGCACGACTTTGATTTAATGGCGAAGGCTCATGGCCTGAATCTTACATTGTGGGTATTGGGTGCTGAAGCTCGGTTTTGATTCGAGACCTTGAGCAGCTTATACGTTGTCTTCCCAATCGGGGTATGTAGGCTGTCTTGAAGCAATTCTCGGCTCGAGATATCTCCGTGTCGGTTTCCGGCCGGAGCTCGTATCGGGGATGCGGGAGATGCTTTACAGTGATTCTCCCTTGGGGGGGGGGGGCTTCTTATTTTTGTTTGCACTATCTGAGATCGGAGAGAGAGAGAGGACTTGGATCTTGATTTGAGATCTTCGAGTTCCCTTTCGAGTTTGGCGTTTCTTTCCTTTTGGTCCAGGGAAGAACTACGCGATTTTGCTAGGAAATCCCCACAGACGGTGCCAAATTGTTTGCTCAAAAGTTATCACATACCTTATGAGTATAAAAAAATATAAATAAATCACGGGAAAATCATTGCAAACCGTAATAATCATTGGACCAAATGAAGGAAACAAAAATAAGTGCTCAACTTTGGGAAGAGAAATATAAAAGCTTTTATTCATAATAGTGCTTTGGTCTGCCTCTCCATGAAGAGGTTCAGAGCCTTACAATGGTATTCCATATATGTGCATTGTTCTCTCTTTTTCTCTCTCCTCTCAATATTTTCGAAGAAGCCCCCCCTTCTAGGGTTTCCTCTCTTGGTATTTATAGCTGTGAGCTTCGTGAGCCGGCAGTAAGTGGCCGTGACCACGTTGAGGTTTTGCCTTCATGATGACAGACGGGCCGTGGCCTTGTTGATCTAATCAGATAAGGGTTGAATATCGTTAATTCTGAGTGGTCGTACCACTAATTAATCATGAATTAGCTTGAGACGGGATTAGCTTCGTTAATTATCGTGGGATCGGATTTTGACCAATACAGATATCACCTAGGTTACTTAAGACAGTGTGATTAAAGGGATTTTGTGAAGATTTTGTTAGGGAAGTGTGGGGTTGGTCATTGGCCATTTGTGTTAAAAGGGAAGCTTCTATGTCCACGTGGTTGATTTTTCTGCCTAGAGTGTTGTCTCCCATGCACGAAGGTAAGCTAGGATTATGATTAGCAGGTGTTATATTAGAGGGTTTGGAGGGAGGTGAGTCGTGCATAATTGTAGTGTTAGGATTTTTTAGGGTGTCATTAGTAGTGGAAAGATAATTATGGCCTTGCATGTATTTTAATTGGGTGGCCTTAGGGTCTGCCAAGTGGACTTCCATTGGTCCTTTGCATGCCACGTCAATAACCATGCATGCATTGTCGTTACTTCCTATGTTGCCAATGAGATCATTGGTGGGAGTAAGCGGATTGTCCAATGCTCCAAAGGGGTTGCTTGTAACAATAGCCTTAACTTTTTTATTATCATGATTAGTATATAGAGGATCAGTAGGAGTATGCTTTTTACTATTAGGATTGATAAGTTGAGGGGGGAGAAGGGACTTACCTGGATTGGGAATTGAATAAAAAAATACCTTACCATCATTGGCTTGTTGGGACTTCGGCTTGTACACAACCTTTTTTTTCTTGGGGAATGACACAGTGTGCCAGGGATCTTCTTTGGGCAGAGTGGATCCCCTTTGCATGTCTTGGCTAGTAGAGTCAATGTGCTTTGATTGGCCGATGGCCGTGTCTTCCATTGGGGGGGATTTGTTTGCTTCTTTGAGTAGTGTAGTTGCATGAGGACAATGAATGTCCTAATCTTCCACAATTTTTACATAAGATATTGGTAACTTCATAGTGTATTTCTTGTTTATGTGGTCCAATATAAACAAATGGACTGACCGGAATCTCAAGTGGGACTTCAACACACAACCTAGCATAGCGGCCCCTTAAGGTTGAAGAGGTACATGCATCAATTTTTAGCAATTTGCCAATTTTATTTCCCATCTTTGTGAGAATTTGGCTATCATAAAACTCCGTTGGTAGTTGAGGCAAACGGATCCAAATGGCTGTTAATGATATCTTTGCCTTTGAGGCTATAAAGTTTGTAATCCATTTTTGGACAGTAAGAAGATGGCCAAAGATAAACCAAGGACCATGATGTAGCACTTTTAACATGCTATCTTCATTGTTGAACTTTGTAATATAATAATCATGTCCTAAGTCTATAAGTGGAAAGTTTTCTTTCAATTTCCACAGATCTTGGACCTTTCTTTTAAGTAGTTGGTGTTGAATTCTCATCCCTTGTAGCTTTATGATTGTAGAGAATCTCCATGGAGAGTAGATGCGATGGAGATCTTCTGGAGAAAGTCGAATTAGATGGTCATCTTTGGAGCACGACATGTAATTAGCTGTTTCATAGGAAAATGGTGGGGGGGGGGGGGTTGGTCATCAATGGCCATATGTATTTCCCCTTCGTCAATCCCATCAACTAATTTATCTTTGAAACTATGGCGTGGAGGCATCAGGGTAGAAGGACATTGTGATGAGTCTAAGTCAGGTGGCTTAGGGGGAATGAAATTGGGATTTTTTGAATTGTTCATTACAAAGTTGTAGTGAGAAGGTGGAGATTCTCTCTCCACTTTAGGGCTAACATTTAAATAGGCACTTTTCCCTATTTGATTTATAAAAATAGTAAAATAATTTCTGAAAATAAATTAAAGGTACTAAAATGACTAATAGTACATAATTATCAAAATTAATAATAATGGACTTAATTTTTATAGATATAAATGTAATTAAATCTAAAAGAGGCTAATATTGCAATTATATGCAATTTAGCTTTAAAAATACTAAATAAATTTGTAAAAAAATGTAAAAATTATCTTAGCTATATTTTAGCATAAATATGAGAATCCAATAGATGAAATACCAAAATGATAATTTTGGGAATAATTATTGGGTTTTTTTCTCGATAAAATAGGGCAATAAATTGATTAAAAAAATCTTTAAAAATTAAGGAAAAATAGTAAAACATTTGGACATACTTATACATGCATGCACATGCTATTTTGAAAGTATTTTGCATATCTAAAATATATAGGAAAAAATTGGGTATCAACACAATATTGACATCCTCAAATTCTAGTTGGCTAGGTTGTTGATGTTCTACTCTGACCTCCCCAATTAACCCCTCAAATTCATGCTCTTCTTGGCTACTATCCTCAATATTGGCTTGTTGACATTAAAAGCTCCAACCACTTGACTCAATTGAGTCTCCAACTTGCGAATAGTTGCCTCTTGCCTTTCTATCTACAATTGTTTTTCATTATTTTGTTTCAGAAGGCACTTTAAAATATCCTTGATCTCTTTTAGGTCTGCATCCCCAGGTTCTTTGTTCCTGTTAACTTCACAAGAAAAGGTAGAACCATCATAGTAAGGGGTTGGGGGAAGATAAGAAATATAAGCACAACCATAAAAGTGACCATTTTCACATCACACACATTCCACAAATAAGATTGAGTTGGTGCACGTAACTCGCTCTCAGGAACGTTTTGAAAATTTTTCCACGGGTGGTTTCCTTCACAATATGTATGGAGATCAGTAGTAGAATTATCTACACCTACATTCCTATAATTCCAAGATTTCATATTTCTCAAATCAACAGTTATAAAAAAAACAAAATAAAATAAAAGTTCAAACTTGAACCCTAGCAATATATACAGCTACAACTACACTGTTAGTTCCCCGGCAACAGTGCCAAAATTTGATCATGCCCAACTCTAGTCCTAAAAAGGATAAGCGATCGCTGCAAATATAATCCGGTCTATAAGTCCAGAGTCGAATCCCACAGAGAACTAAGGCTTAGCTATATCTGTTTAATATCACTAAGAAGACAAGTTTAAACAATTTTCTAAATTATAAAGATTGAGATTTATATTTCTAACTAATTAACTAGCAAATACTTCTAAAGGGTAAAATTATCAACTAACGAGACAAAGGGTTGGAGACTAAATTAAGGAGGTCTAGAGTTATGATTTCCCCAATTGTCGGAATCCTTTTAGCTATGTTCCCTACAATTTCGCCAATGTATTCTCTACTGATCGTGAGCACTTTAGGTGCCGTAATTATCTCTCTAGCAACTACAATAATTTACTAGACATATTGTCTCGAACTACGCTAGTTGGCTGATCACGCCCAACTCTTGTCCTAAAAAAGATAAGCGGTCGCTGCAAATGTAATCCGGTCTATAAGTCCGAAGTCGAATCCCATAGAGAACTAAGGCTTAGCTATATCTGTTTAATATCACTAAGAAGACAAGTTTGAACAATTTTCTAAATTATAAAGATTGAGATTTATATTTCTAACTAATTAACTAGCAGATACTACAAAATGGTAAAATTATCAACTAACGAGACAAAGGGTTGGAGACTAAATTAAGGAGGTCTAGAGTTAAGATTTCCCCAATTGTCGGAATCCTTCTAGCTATGTCTTCTATAATTTCACCTAAGTATTCTCTACCGATTGTGAATACTTTGGTTGTCGTAATTCTCTCTCGAGAAACTACCATAATTTAATAGATGTATTCTCTCTAACTACACTAGCTGACACTAATTCACCGCTCACTACGATCGCACCAAGGTTTCATTATCTGTAATCCCGCCTTTAAACCCTCCGTATTGATCTCTCACATACGTTAGGAGTGATGTTGTTCAACAACTATCTAAATATGTACTCTCTCTCGAGCGGTACACACTAAATAGGCACAGTCAATTGATGTCCATTCAATCAACAGCAACAAACACGTAGTTGAACGAATAGATAAATTCGAAGGCTAAATTATATTAAAACATAACAAGAATTCATCTTACAAAAGGTTCTATCAAATCTCTAGATAACAAATTAGCTATTCATAATAGTATGAAAAACTACAATACTAAAAGTCATAACCAACAATGAAAAAATAGGAAGAGGAAGGAAAAACTCGTAGAAGAATTCCCTGCCTTGCTCCTATTGTGTCTCTACCTTCTTAGGTCGAATCTGTGTCAAAATCGTGTCCAGCCTCCTAAAAATACAGTGTTCCATGTATATATATCAAGTAGGGTCGGGCCCAAACAATTATACCTTCTCCTACGCAAAAAAGGACAATTTTTAGGTCTGGATGCTCGCGGTCGCGGTCCGGGCGTGGTCCGGGGACGGTATTTTCTCAGTGCACTGCCTCAATTCGCGTCCAGGTCCGCTGTTGCAGTTTCGACCGTGTTTTCCACTCTATTCCGTTTGGAATTTGGAAATACGTAAAACATAAAAGCTGTAGCTCCTTGACTTAGCTTTCCAACCATATATATATATATATATATATATATATATATATATATATATATATATATATATATATATATATATATGTAGCACAAATGGAGTTCGGAGCAAAGAGTTATGTCTATTTTACTAGACAATGCGCAATATGCCTACTCGAGTCTTTTTTTGTTCTTAACTATCAAATTTGACCCCTGAACACGATTCCAGCTTAATTCCTTGGGCTTTTAATCATACTTCAAAGCTCCAAATCACTTGAATTCATTCCATAACATCTATATAGCTCGAAATCACTCCTACAACGCATAAAACACACAATTAGTGCAAAACACTAGCGATTAAAGCGCAAACTCAACTAAAGTGCAGTAAATTGGAGTGTAATAATCAACTAAAATACGTAATTATAGCCTATCATCAATTTGGCTCCAGGTACCCAGTCTATTTCTATTCCACCGTATTGCATGGCTCCAAAAGAGCTGAAAGGTTGAGGGAATAGCTTGAGGAGTTGCTAGCAAAGGGTTTCGTCAAACCGAGTGTATCGCCTTGGGTGCGCTGGTGTTGTTCGTGAAAAAGAAAGATGGGACTATGCGGATGTACATTGATTACAGCCAGTTGAACAAAGTTACCATTTAGAACAAGTATCCATTGTTGCGTATTGATGATTTGTTTAACTAGTTGCAGGGTGCCAAGGTGTTCTCTAACATCGACTTGATCGGGGTATCATCAGTTGAAGATTCAAGATTCGGGTGTTCCAAAGACGGCCTTCCGGACTAGAAATGGCCATTATGAGTTTCTAGTGATGTCCTTCGGTTTGACTAATGCCCCGACGGCGTTTATGGATTTGATGAACCGGGTGTTCGGGCCATTATTGATTCGTTTGTCATTGTCTTTATCGATGACATTTTGATCTACTCGTGTAGCATGGAGGAGCACGAACAGCGTTTGAGAGTGGTGCTTCAGACCTTGCGGGAACAGAAGCTATATGCTAAGGTCTCCAAGTGTGAGTTTTTTGCTAGATTATGAAGCATTCTTTGGCCATGTTGTATCAGACGAGGGTATTAAGCTTGATCCTAAGATGATCGAGGCATTTCAGAGTTGGCCTCATCTTGCCACAGCGACTGAGATCAGGAGCTTCTTGGGGTTAGCATCTATTGCAGCACCTTTGACTAGATTGACCCAGAAGGGTGCTCCGTTCTGATGGTTCGATGATTGTGAGGCGAGCTTTTAGAAGCTCAAGACCTCCTTGACTTCAGCACCAGTGTTAGTGTTGCCTTCCGGTTCAGGGATATATACTGTGTATTACGATGCTTCACGCGTTGGTTTAGGTTGTGTATTGATGCAAGAGGGGCGAGTCATTGCATATGCTTCACGTCAGCTGAAGCCCAATTAGAAGAATTACCCTGTACATGACTTGGAGCTAGCCGCGATTATTCATGCTCTTAAGATCTAGAAGGAATTATCTTTATGGGGTGTCTCGTGAGGTGTACACCGATCATCGCAGCTTACAGTATTTTTTCATGCAGAGGGATCTCAATTTGAGGCAGCGCAGGTGGCTTGAGTTACTAAAAGACTATGATATTACCATCCTTTATCATCTGGGCAAGGCGAATGTAGTTGTGGATGCCTTGAGCAGAAAGGCGGAGAGTATGGGTAGTTTGGCATTCATTCCAGCAGAGGAGAGGCCATTATCTTTGGACATTTAGTCCTTAGCTAACTGACTTGTAAGGTTGGATATTTCGGAGCCCAGCCGAGTTCTTGCATGCTCGCTCCGTCTTCATTATCCAAGTAGATTAAGGCTTGTCAGCTTGATGATCTGCACTTGTTGGTTATTAGGGAGACGGTACTACAGGGTGGTGCCAAGGAGGTTACTATCGGTGAGGATGGTGTTCTGCGACTTCAGGGTCGCCTATGTGTTCTAATCTCGCCCAAACTCACACCAAGATTATAGGTAGTGAGGCGGTCGAAGCAATAATAAATCCCAACACACGTCGGGGTCGATTCCTCAGCGAGTTAGAATTGGGATTAGGTAATAACTAGAGTAGTTGTATGATGTGACTCAATTTGGACTTCCACATATTTTTTGGTTGTTTCTATTTCTACTTTAAACTAATGATTGCAAATAATAAACTAGAAGACAATGTTGTTGGTTTTGGTTGTTTTTCAAATGATAAAGGAATCTAGGGTCGTGACTTCCACCTAGGTGACTACCTAACAGGTGGTGAACTATAGGGCTAGTTTGATTAATCGGGATCGTAATATAGAAATCACACGCAATTGCTCACTCTATACCTCTCGGTAGTTTGAGTGACTTTGCCCAATTTGGCTTTCTCATGCCCAAATAGGTATTTGCACAAATCAAGTGATATATGGTCAAGTCGGGTCTTACTATCTCTAGATTTGACCCTTTAATTGGGGCTATCTATTTCTTGAGTTCACCCCAATTCCTTGTTAGCCAAGTTTTCCTAAACCTAGTCTCTCTTTCTCAAGCAAAGACTAGGTCATAGGTATGAATCAATGTTTGCAACCATTAATTCTAGGATTTAAGCATAAACAAGGCTAAATATCACTAACCCAATGACAAACGAGCCCTAAAATTAAATACCCATTAAGTACCCACACTAGGGTTGAGCCACAACCCTAGCTAAAGATTCAGCTACTCATGAAAAATAAAGAAATACAAGAAGAAATTAAGATAGAATGCATAATAATTGATTAAACAAAGAAAATCTAATGTTATGAAGTCAATCTAGTACAAATTTACTGAGAAGTAAAGATAACCGCTCAGGTGCACCTCTGCAAACTAAACTTCACCTAAAAATGATAAAAAGTTCTATTTATACTAAGCTGAAAATATCTAACAAAAATGCCCCTGCAAAGGTTGTGCAGCTGCATAATTCTGGTGCGGTCCGCAGTTTTATGAATTTGGGCTAGGCACTTCAGGCTTCTACGGTCCGCGTAAAAGTGGGTGGGGCCGCATTTAGGATTATGCGGCCGCTCAAAAGTGATGCGGTCCGCACTCCTTTACTTTCCAGCTCTCTGATTCTTAAATCTTGCGGACCACATAATAATGGATGTGGCCGTACTTGATCTCGTGTGGCCGCACAATTTCAGTGCGGTCACCACTCTCTGAGCTGGCCAAAGCACCACTCTCTGAATCTCCCTTATGCGGCCGCACTAGAATTGTGTGGTCCGCACTGCTAGCCCTTTTACCCTGTTTTGGTTCTTGTTCACTTTAGAATCCTTTATGAGTTGATTTTGACTTCTTTGGCTTGTTTCCCAATATTACTGCAAGTAAGTACATTACGTTAGTTTTCAGGAATACCATTAACCATTTTTGAGCTAAAACGCAAGTAAAAGAGAGCAAATAAGTGGTCAAATTCCCTACTTATAAACTCCCTCAAACTTAAGCTTTTGCTTGTCCTTAAGCAAATAAGGCAATTCCTACCTCCACTAGAAAAAGGGATATTTCAGCTAGCCTAAGGTGAATCAATTACACATCAATTGGGACCAACAATTACCCACAACATATATGAGTTATCAACAACGCAATGATTGACCTTTTGAGTACAATAGTTCTAGTGTGACACTAGAGCATCAAGAGTTGACTCTATTCATCAAGGAAGCTCGCTTTTTTATGTAGGTCATTGTGGATCCCAAACTCCTCCTCCTCTACTCTCCATTAGCAAATCTCACTTTTGAATGTAACACTCAAGGCAAGGATTGTGAAAAGTCGCTCATCTCTCTCAAAATAATGTCACAAGTCCGGCTTTGAGTACCATAAGCTTGCCCCTTATGTGAATCACCACTAATGTAAGCTCACTCAACTTGAAATAATGTAGGGTTTTTACGAGATGTAATGAAGGCTTTTGGACCAAGGTAGGACTAGTTGGAATAGAATGGTTTCATATTTCCTTAAGCACTCCATTTTCTCTTTTCTGCTCATACTTTCTCGACTCTTTGAGTCATTTTCTTCTTCCTCGGGGGAACTAGAGGGACGTAATGTCACTATTTCTTGAGCATGACTTTCATTTTTCTTCTTTTCTATTTACTTCAGGCTTTTCTCCTTATTTTCTTTTGGATTCCCTTCAACTCTTCACTTTATTCACTTTCTTTTTGGCATTTTTCTTTTTGTTCTTTCTTTCTTTTCTTTGCCTTCCCTTTTCTTCATTTATTTCTCTTCTTTGTAACTTTCATCACTTTCAAACTCCTCTTCTCTCCCCCAAACTTATGTTTTTGCCAATTATTTCTCAAGAATGCCAAGGAAAGATCGGGTTCCAAGAGAGGGTCATTACAGAACGGATAAATGCTTGTAACGCGGTTATTGAAAGAAAAAGGGATTCGGCTCAAAGGGGTTGACTAAGGATATCACATTGGTAGGCTATGGAAGATTTCAAATTTCAATTTGGATCAAGGAGAGCCTACGATCATTTCTCAAGTGAAGCTACACTTAGAATTTCACCTAGACAAACACTCGGGGCAAGTTCTAGACCAATAGCACATGTACTTGGACTTGTAACTAAACATCTCACCTCTCATGCTTTTGGATCGCAAAAGTGAATAGAGTCGAGGGCCCACAAAAATCCTAGCTAAGATGGAAAATCACAAATGGCTCGATTTGAACCACTCGATGACTGCTTAAGTCAACACAAGAGTCAAAAGAGTCACAACTAGAGCTATTTTCTGCCCAACTTGTCTTTAACCGTACGGTCATAGGTAAATGTGTTGGTACCAAGTGAAGCATGCTTATTCATTACTACTATATTTACCAAAGCATAGAAGAAAACAGACTCAATCCCTTAATAAGGTTGTCACGCCATCCATCGTTGTAAAGAGCCACCCGGTTCACACATAATCCACCTTTGGAAAGAACCGTGGCATTAAGAAAACTAAAGGCTTATTGTTCACGCAAAACATAAAAAGAAGCTGGTAAATTAAAAAGAAGCTACTAAAGTAAATAAGAAGTTATACTACTAAGGAAAAGAAAACTAAAGAAGCTATGAAATAAACTACAGAAATGAGATAAATGAATATACAAACCGAAGTCAAATGAATATATACATAAGGAAAATGAATATTTGCATCAAATGGATAGAATATGTACATACCAAAGGAAAATAAAGATGAAAGAAAAATATTATCAGAGTTATTACAGCCCAAATGTCAAATGATCAAAATAGACCACCCCCCAAACGAAAATAAACATTGTTCCCAATGCTTAACAAAACTAAGAATAGGGAAAGGGTAGAGAGTTAAGGGAACTCCCTATGTGGTCTCAGTCTGGATAGGATCATCAGGAACCTCAGCCTCAAGCTGTATCTCATCATCACCCTTTTGAGGGACAACTGGGTTGCTGAGCATCTGGATCATCTCCTCAGCAGTGTATGAAATGGCAATTGGTGCCTCAGACTGGCCGGCTGCTGCCTCTGGTGCTGCTTGTGCTGCTGGGACTGAGGGCTCCATAAGCAGGTCCAATGGCAGGTCTCCGGCAAATGCAATCTTGGTGAGATCCTTTCTCAACTTGTCCACGGACCTCTTCGATGCTTGAGACTTCTTCATATTTTTGACTTGCTTGCTCAAGTCCTCAATGAACTTCCCATGCGCCACCAGAGTGTCCGTATTTGTCTTCTGGTTTTCCAGGATCTTCTTTAATGTTTCCTCTATTTACAGAGGTAACTGTGGCTCTGCTGGGGCTGAGGACTGTGCTACAACAACACTTGATATAGCAGTTAGCTTTGAAGTAGCTGCCTGCATCCAATTATTGAGACTCACTAATGTTTCGGAGACTCATAGTGCAGTCTGAGGATATGTAGATGAAGATGACACTAGCAATGGTACTGATAGTCTAGCAGCAGCAAGTGATCCGGTAGATGAGGATGGTGGCATGGGTGCTGTCTTGGTGGAAGTACCGGCTATTGTTGAAGGCTCGGCAACTGAATCAGTAACCATTACCATTGGCTCTTCAGACTGGCCAGTGGAGGTAGTAGCTTTTCCCTTGAATTTGGAGTTGTTTGCTCCCTAAAGGTGGTACCAGGAGAAAGGCTTCTTGACCTTCACATCTGTATCATAATGCTTAGACTCCACCCCTTGATCCTTGAAATACTCAGTGAGGAAGTTTTGGTATGGATAGGATCTTTCACCCTTCTGGACAGCTAGAGTGATGTTGGTGGATATTATGGCACCAACATTTATCGGATACCCAGCCATAATTGAGGCCACCAAAACTGGACGGGGAAGCAGGAGCATGTTTTCATCGAGGCATGGGTCAATGCGGCTACACCCGAATGTTTGCCACCCTTTTGCTTCAAAGTTTAGGATGGCCCGAACAATTCGAATACCTGCTGTGAGACACGGAGGTGTTGACTCCCGGGGATTGCCAGAATCTCAGCTAGCCACGGGCAAGCTGCATCACCCATAGCTAGCTTATCCAAATACTGTACTATTTCCACTTCTTAAAACCCCACATATTGGTTCAGTGCACAGGAGTCAAAGCGGATCTTCAGATTCCGCACTTTTGTCACCTTCGTTCCTTGTTTGATATGAGCAGCATTTGCGTAGAACTCCTTGACCAGGTACTCATTTGCATCTAGGACTTTGTTGGTGAACCATTTAAATCCTTTCCGCTCCGGGAGTTACTTAAGGACATTGGGGTTGTGCTTGTCCAAGTCTTTCATTAAGAACTATCGCTCAAGAGTGAGCGACCTCTGTGGCCACCATTCCCTAAACTTTGCGAAGGCATTGGCACTAACAAATCTGTCCTCCCATATCTCCAGCCTCCTTGATCTTTCCAACCCTGTCACTGCTGTATCACCCCCTGTCCCATCAATTGGGACATCATCATCATCATATAAGTTTATTGGAGCAAGGGGAGCATGTGAAGAAGCAGGCTCAGAGTGTTGGCTGCCCTCTTCCGAACCTCCGAAGAACTGGCAGCTGATAAGGACTCATCCACCAAGTGGAATCTCCCAGGTAATTGTTGTGTTTGTTGTGATTGGGCTTCCGGCTGTGCTTTCATGGAATTACCCTCAGAAGCTTCCCCAGATGGGATGTACTCATTGGTCTCCGAGGTATCAGGGGCTCTATGTACTGTTGCTTTCTTGCTTATAACCTTTTGGATTGCTAGCGGGAGATTGCTTGTGCCTCGACCCCGGCCTCGGGAGGGTTCTGCCTTCCCTTTTGACATATCTCCCTTTCCTCGTGAGCGAACCATTGTCAAATCAGTTACAATTGAAGCTCATAATGCATGCATAAACATGATTGGAAGTTGTAGAAGAACATTCTCAGAAGGGGCAGTGCAGACCGTACAAAAGTGAGTGCGGCCGCAGACTGCCCATTGCGGACCGCACAAAAATGAGTGCGGTTGCAGATTTCCCATTGCGGTCCGCACAAAAATGAGTGCGGCCGCACATTCCCAGGTTCAGACTACTGGGGTCTCTAAAGTCCATCACTGCGGACCGCACAAAAATGAGTGCGACCACACAAATCCATTGCGGACCGCACAATATTGATTCTGGCCGCATAAGTCATGCACAAAATATCCTAACTCTGAGGGATACGGACCGCACAAAAGTGTGTGCGGCCGCATAGCCTCTACTGCGGACCGCACAAAAATGTGTGCGGCCGCATAATTCAAATTCTACGGGCACTAGCCTAGGGTTTATGCAAATTTGCTCTAAAATCGTCATGGTTTTAGCAGTTACACATTATTAGCTAGTTACCCAGACCCCAACTAATGTTCAAGAAGCTATCCACATGATTCTAAGCAAAAAAAAACTAAAAATTGACATTTTAAGGCATGTAATTACTCCTAAATCAAGAGCCAAAATCAAACAAAAGATGAAGAAGCTAATGATGGAATTAACATAAATGTAATGAAGATGCAGGTGATGAAATGAGGGAACAATTTGAGAGCAATTGGGAAATTTACTATGCAAGCTTGTCTTTAGGGCTGAGAAGATCGAAAAGTTTAAAAAGATGCAAGAAGCCCTATTTGTACTTTTACTCATGGGACCCAGTTTTTCACCTGAGTGCGGCTGCATAATTTTGATGCGGTCCGCACTCCTTCCCTGCCCTTGTGACGACTGGCTACAGACCGCACAAAAATGAGTGTGGTGGCAGCATTAGTGCGGACCGCACAAAAATGTGTGCGGTCACATTTCCTTAAGAATTTTGGACAGGCCAACTTCAAAGACCATGCATTTTGACACTTAGCCAAATTTTTCAGGCACAGTCCTTGCAATGCACACCCATTCCTGCATACACATCAAAACTGGTTAGCACAAAACAAAGCCTATCTAATCTAAAGAAGAAAAAATAAAAGAAAGAAAAAGAAATGGGTTGCCTCCCAGGAAGCGTCTGATTTAACATCGCGGCACAACACAAGTTACCAATCACTTGAAGTGAAGAACCGCCACAATGTGGCCATCATCAACCTTGCCAAGATAATTTGTTTAACCCGGTGCCCATTAACTTTCAAAACCTCATCATTCTTATTTTTCAAATCTAGAGCACCAAAGGGGGTTACACTCACTACTTCAAAGGGCCCACTCCATTTTGATTTTATCTTGCCCGGAAACATCCTTAACCCGGGAATTGAACAATAACACCAAATCACCTTCTTTAAACTCCTTGTTGTGGATATACTTGTCATGGAGGTACTTCATCTTCTCTTTGTAAAGGGACGAACTTGTGTATGCATGATACCAGAATTCATCAAGCTCATTCAAATGTGCCACTCTTAGGTTTGCAGAGACATCCCATTCAAGGTTCAACTTTTTCAACGCCCACATGGCCTTATGCTCAAGTACTACAGGAAGATGACACGCCTTCCCAAATACCAATCAATATGGAGACATCCCAATCAGAATCTTGTAGGCTGTCCTATAAGCCCAAAGAGAATCATCAAGTTTTCTTGACCAATCCGTTCGATTGGCATTCACAGTCTTTGACAAAATACTCTTGATCTCTTGGTTGAAGACTTCAACCTGTCTGCTTGAGGATGGTAGGGGGTTGAGACTTTATGAGTGACAACATACTTTGTGAGCAAGGTATCAAAAGCCCGATTGCAAAAATGCGAACCCCCATCACTAATAATGTCCCTTGGAGTGCCAAACCTTGTGAAAATGTTCTTTTTTAAGAAAGCCACCACACTTCGAGCTTCGTTGTTGGGTAAAGCCATGGCTTAAACCCATTTTGACACTTAGTCCACAGCTACCAAAATGTAAGTGTTCCCACAAGAGCTCACAAACGGTCCCATGAAATCAATACCCCAAACATCAAAGATATCAATTTTTAAAATGGTGGTAAGGGGCATCTCATTCTTCTTAGAAATCCCACCGGCCCTTTGGCATTCATCACAATGCTTGACAAGTTCACTAGCATCCTTGTAGAGGGTAGGCCAATAGAATCCACAAGTCAAAACCTTTGTAGCCGTTCTAGCTCCACCATGATGACCACCATACGATGAAGAGTGGAAAGCTTCAAGAATTCCCATTTGTTCTTCTTCCGGCACAAATTGCTAGATCACACCATCAGAACATACCCAGAAAATATACGGCTCATCCCAATAACAATCCAAGCCATCCCGTTTGAGCTTCTTCCTTTGGTTTGAAGAGAACTCATTAGGTACAATGCCACTCATAAGTTAATTGGATAGATCGGCGAAACATGGCATCCCGTTCATTGAAACGGATACGAGTTGCTCGTCGGGTGATCTCAAGGCCGTCATGTGGCCTCCCCTCCTCCTCCAAATGGGAAAAATGGTCCGCCACTTGATTCTCACTACCCTTGCGGTCTTGAATCTCTAGATCAAACTCTTGCAAAAGAAGCACCCACCGCATCAACCGTGCCTTAGAATCCTTCTTGCTCATCAATGCTGAAGCGCCGCATGTTCAATATGAAAAATAACGTTAGTACCCATCAAATACGACCGGAAATTCTCCATGGCAAAAACAATAGCAAGTAACTCCTTTTTGGTCACAGTGTAGTTGACTTGGGCATCATCGATGATCTTACTAGCATAGTAGACCGGATGGAAGATTTTGTTGATTCTTTGCCCCAACACCGCTCCAACCGCAACATCACTAGCATCACACATGAGCTCAAAAGGCAAACTCCAATCCGGTGCGGTGATAATAGGAGTAGTAGTCAACTTGAACTTAAGAAATCTCGAATGCCTTCATACAATCTTCATTGCAATGGAACTTGGCATCTTTCTCCAAAAGTTTGCACAGTGGGTTCACCACCTTGGAAAATTCCTTGATGAATCGGCGATAGAAACCCGTATGACCCAAGAAGCTCCCTTAACGGATGTAGGAGGAGGGAGTTTGGATATCACCTCAATCTTGGCTTGGTCAACCTCAATACCATGTTTTGAAATTTTATGGCCGAGGACAATGCCTTCCTCGACCATGAAGTGACACTTCTCCCAATTCAACACCAAATTTGTCTCCTCACATTTAGCCAATACCATATCCAAATTGTCCAAACAATCTTCAAACAAATTCCCAACAACAGAAAAATCATCCATTAAGACCTCAATGTCCTCCACCATGTCGGTGAAAATAGCCATGATACACTGTTGAAAAGTTGTCGGTGCATTACATAACCCAAAATGCATCCTCGAAAATGAGAAAGTGCCATAAGAACATGTGACAATGGTCATCTCTTGGTCCTCGGGAGCAATAAGGATTTAATAGTAGCCGGAGAATCCGTCAAGGAAGCATTTGGTCAAGAAACGAAAGCGGGAAATGATCTTTCCGGGTGACTTTATTGAGTTTCCTATAGTCCATGCACACTCTCCACCCGGTAATGGTTCTTGTTGGGATCAATTCATTCTTGTCATTTGTTACCACGGTCATGCCCCCTTTCTTTGGGACACATTGCACCGGAGAGGTCCACGAGCTATAGGAGATGGGGTAAGCAACCCCGACATCTAACAACTTGATTATCTCCTTCTTCACCACCTCTTGCATTGCATCATTAAGCCTTCTTTGATGTTCAATGGAGGGTTTGGCACCCTCCTCCAATATAATCTTGTGCATACAAAAGGCGGGTCTTATGCCCCGGATATCCGCCAAAGTCCAACCGATTGCTCTTTTCCTCCTTTGTAGCACCTCCAATGTGGACTCTACCTGCATGTTTGTCAAAGAAGAGGAAAGAATAATCTGTAAAGTGGAAGAAGGGCCAAGGAATTCATAGCTGAGATGCGCGGATAATGGCTTTAACTCCAAGGTAGGAGGCTCCTCGATTGAGGGCTTTGTTGGAGGAGTCTACCAGTTTTCAAGATCCAAAGATAGCTTTCAAGGCTCATAAGTGGACGATCCCATGCCTTGCAATGCATTTACACACTCCACAAAGCCGTCACTCTCCTCATCATCATCTAGGTTGAGCAAAAAGGCTTCCAATTTGTCCTCAACATTCATTGTTGCACTAGCATCATCAACTATCACGTCGGTCACCAAATCCAGAAATGAACAGACTTCATTACTATTCAGTTGCCTCATTGATTTGCACACGTGGAAGACCCCCTTTTCGTCACCCACTCAGAAAGTGAGCTCACTGGCTTCCACATCAACAAGAGCCTTCCCCGTAGCAAGGAAAGGTCTACCTGAAATGATAGGCACCTCATAGTCCACTTCACAATCTAAGATCACAAAATCTGCTTGGAGGATGAACTTGTCAACTCTAACCAATACGTCATCAATGATAGCCAAAGGACTCTTCATTGTTCGATCCGCCATTTGCAACCTCATGGATGTGGGTCTTGGTTGCCCAACTCCCAAAGTTTGAACACTGAATAGGGCATCAAGTTGATACTTGCCCCAAGATCACATAATGCTTTGGAAAAATCGACGCTCCCAATAGTGCAAGTTATTGTGATGGCACCCGGATCTTCCAACTTTGGAGCCATTGAGTGCACAATAGCACTCACTCGATGAGTCATCTTGATGGTCTCACAATTCATTGATCTTTTCTTGGCTACCAAATCCTTCATGAATTTTGCATATCCCGGCATTTGTTCCAATGCCTCAACCAATGGCACATTTATGGACAAACTTTTCATCATATCAATAAACGTTTTGAATTGGTTCTCACTGTTTTGCTTTGCAAGCCTTTGAGGGGTATGGAGGATGGGGCCTTGGAATTAGTGCCTTAGCCTTTGGCACTACCGGTTTCGGCATGTCAATCACGTGTTCCCTAGATGGGTTGACCTCTTCTTGCGTCTCCTCCACACTTTCATCTATATAAATTCTCACTTCTTGATTAGCTTGAACCACATTGCTTGGGATTTCATCCTCTTGAACCACAACAGCTTCATCCACAATCCTTCTTTGATTTGAGGTGGTTACATCTCAGTCTTTTCTCACTTCTATTAGTCACGGCCATAGCATGTGAGATTTGGCCTAATTGAACCTCCAAATTCCGAATAGAAGCATTGTGCGAGGCTATTTGAGCATCGGAGTCGATGTTCTTCTCCATCATCTGTTTAAACATGTTTTCAATTCTACCCATCTCATTGGAAGAAGAGCTCCGGCCTTGAGAAGGATAAGGAGGTGGATTGCTTGGTTGTTGGAACATCGGAGGCTTTTGAAAACCCAGCCCCCGGTTGTTGTTGTTGTTCCACCCTCCTTGATTATTGCCCCCCCAATTGCCTTGATTGTTGTTATCCCAATTGCCTTGATTACTCCAATTGCCTTGATTAGTATTGCCACCACTCTTATTTCCTTGGTGGTTTTGGTTGTTACAATTACCTTGGTTCCCTTGGGTCCTCCATTTTTGTAGGTTTTGTCCTTGAGCACTGTTTCTTTGACCTTGATAATTGTTGACATATTTATATTCTTCATCTTGCTCATTGAATGAATCACCTTGATCATAACCACTATCATCTTGCATAAATTGTTCCGGACGGTTTTGCATTTGTTGACCTTGTTGCCGTATTTTGTTTACAATCATATTGACACCTTCCATTGCATGTGTTTTGGCCCTTGAACTTGTTGAAGCTGAGCCTTGGCCAATTGGTTCATGGTAGTTGTCAACTCGGAAATAGCTTGCCCATGATCATGTAGCTCCTTGTGTAGGTGAATAACATTAGGTTCACCTTGCGGAACATTGGCTCTACTTTGCCACGCCGAAGAGGTATCCGCCATCTCATCAAGAATTTCACAAGCTTCGGCATATGGCAAGTTCATTAAGTTCCTCCCGGCGAGTTGATTAACCACACATTGATTAGTTGTGTTGATCCCCCTATAGAAGGTCTGTTGGATCATGGCCTCAGTCATATTATTGTTCGGGCTCTCCTTAACCATGGTACAATATCTTTCCCAAATCTCGTGCAATGTCTCATTGGGTTCTTGCTCGAAAGCAAGAATCTCATCCCGAAGCATTGCCATATGTCCAGGAGAGAAGAATTTGTAAATGAACCTTTCTGCCAACTCATCCCAAGTGTGGATGGAATGGTTGGGCAACCTCTCTAACCAGTCCAATGCTTTTCCCCGTAGAGAAAAAGGAAATAACCTCAACCTCAGCGCGTCCTCAGAAACATTTGTTTGCTTGCTCCCCCAATAAGTATCGATGAACCCCTTGAGATGCTTCTAGGCATTTTGACTCGAAGCCCCGGTGAAGAATCCCCATTGCTCAAGTTGTGTAAGCATCACGTTGGTGATTTGGATGTTGCCCGCCCTAATGCGGGGCGGGACTTTAGAACTTGCAAAACCTTCATTAGTAATTGTCGGTGGGCTGCCGCTCTTGGTGGAGGTGGGGGAGGGGCGGGCATATTATCGTGAGGCGGGAGGCCTCGTCTCTTAAGTTGAGGTTCAAGAGGAACCTCATCAATGGCATCATCGTCCACGTCCTCCCCCAATGGCACATTTATGATGGGCTCGTTGTGGAGAGCCATTTTCGTACCTAAAATTAATTCAAACACAAAATTAGTAACTCGTAAGGAAAGAAAGACAAAACACACAAAAACCTAGATGTATAGCTAAATCCGTTTAACTCCTCGGCAACGGCGCCAAAAATTAATCTCGCCCAAACTCACACCAAGAGTATTGGTAGTGAGGCCGTCAAAGCAATAATAAATTCCAACATAGGTCGGGTTAGATTCCTCAGGGAGTTAGAATTAGGATTAGGTGTATTACTAGAGTAGTTGTATGATGTGACTCAATTTGGACTTCCACATATTCTTTGGTTGTTTTTCTAATGATAAAGGAATATAGGGTCGTGACTTCCACCTAGGTTGCTACCTAACTGGTTGTGAACTATAGGGCTAGTCTGATTAATCGGGATCTTAATATAGCAATCACACGCGATAACTCACTTTATACCTCTCGGTAGTTTGGGTGACTTTTCCCAATTTGGCTTTCTTACCACCAAATGGGTATTTGCACATATCAAGTGATATATGCTCAAGTCGGGTCTTACTATCTCTAGATTTGACCCTTTAATTGGGGCTATCAATTTCTTGAGTTCACCCCAATTCCTTCTTAGCCAAGTTTTCCTAAACCTAGTCTTTCTTTCTCAAGCAAAGACTAGATAAAATAGGCATGAATCAATGTTTGCAACCATTAATTTTAGGATTTAAGCATAAACAAGGCTAAATATCAATAATTCAATGACAAACAAGCCCTAAAATTAAATACCCACACTAGGGTTAAGCCACAACCCTAGCTAAAGATTTAGCTACTCATGAAAAATAAAGAAATACAAGAAGAACTAAGAATGCATAACAATTGATTAAACAAAAAAAAATCTAATGTTAAGAAGTCAATCTAGTACAAAATTACTGAAAGAAGTAAAGAAAATCGCTCAGGTGCACCTCTGCAAACTAAACTTCACCTAAAAATGACAAAAAGTTCTATTTTTATTAAGCTGAAAATATATGACAAAATTGCCCCTGCGAAGGTTGTGCTATCCGCACTGCTAGCCCTTTTGCCCTGTCTTGGTTCTTGTTCTCTTTAGACTCCTCTATGAGTTGATTTTGACTTCATTGGATCGTTTCTGAATATTCCTGCAAGTAAGCACATTTCGTTAGTTTCCGGGAATACTTTTAAGCATTTTTGAGCTAAAAGGCAAGTAAAAGAAAGCAAATAAGCGGTCAAATTCCCTACTTATCATTTTCCTAATGTTGATGGCTTTAGGGAGAAGATTCTAGAGGAGGCTCACAGTTCTCGGTATTCTATTCATCCAGGTGCTACAAAGATGTATCGCAACCTGAGGCAGCATTATTGTTGGCGGCAGATGAAGAAGTACATAGTTGAGTATGTAGCGAGGTGCCTAAATTGCTAGCATGTTAAGTATGAGCACTAGAGGCCAGGTGGCCTACTCCAGCAGATGACTATACCTGAGTGGAAATGGGAGCGCATCACTATGGACTTCGTAGTTGGGTTGCGGCGGACCTTGCAAAAGTTTGACGTAGATTGGGTCATTGTCGATAGGTTGACCAAGTCGGCAAACTTTATTCTAGTTGTGACCACGTAGTATTCAGAGAAATTGGCCCAGATTTACATTCAGGAGATTGTTTGGTTGCATGGTGTGCCCGTTTCCATCATTTCAGATAGAGGCCCTCAGTTTACTTCACATTTCTAGAGAGCAGTACAGAGTGAGTTGGGGACCTGGGGAAAGCTCAACACAGCCTTTCATCCGTAGATCTTCTGGGCAGTCAGAGCAGATTGTTCAGATCTTGGAGGATATGCTCAGAGCATGTGTGATTGACTTTGGAGGGCAGTGGGATTGATTCTTGCCTTTGGCCGAGTTTTCATACAACAACAATTATTAGTCCAACATCGAGATGTCTCCATTTGAGGCTTTATATGGTCGGCGATGTCGTTCACCCATCAGATGGTTTGATCCCGGTGAGGCTATGTTACACGGTACTGGTTTGGTAAATGATTCCTTGGAAAAGGTAAAGTTGATTCAGGAGCGACTTCACACAGCACAATCCAGACAGAAGAGGTCGCGGATCAGAAGGCGCGTGATTTATCATTTATGGTGGGCAAGAAAGTTCTCTTAAAGGTCTCGCCGATGAAGTAAATCACAAGGTTCGGGAAGAAGGGCAAGTTGAGCCCAAGGTTTATAGGTCCATTTGAGGTGTTGAGACGAGTTGGGGAGATCTCTTATGAGCTTGCTTTGCCTCCCAGTCTATCGGGAGTTCATCCAATTTTTCATGTGTCTATGCTCTGGAGGTATCATGCCGACAGGCCGCATGTGTTAGACTTCAACACGGTTCAGCTAGATGAAAGCCTGGGTTATGAGGAGGAGCCAGTGGCCATTGTTGATAGGCAGGTTCGCTAGTTAAGGTCCAAGAATATTTCTCCGATAAGTGTTCAGTGGAGGGTCAACCAGATGAGGAGGCAACTTCAGAGACCGAGGAGGACATGCAGAGCGGATGTCCACACTTATTCGGCACTCCAGGTATGATTCTAGACCCATTCGAGGACAAATATTTGTTTAAGAGGTGGAGAATGTAATGATCCGACCGGTTGTTTTGCTTTCTATAGTCCCCTTCCCCTAAATAAGAACCCCCCCGTATGTGCTTTAACTGCTTTATGACTTGTAGGGGTGGTTAGTTTGAGATTTGGAAGGTCCGGTTGAAATCGGAACACTTGTCCTTAATGTTGGCTAAATAGGGCTATGCTTGACTTGAGTCAATGTTTTGAGTAAACGACCTCAAAATCGAGATTTGACGGTTCCAATAGGTTTGTATGATGATATTGGACTTGGGCGTATGTTCTGATCGGGTTTTGGATGACCCGGGAGCATTTCGGCGCTTAATAGTGAAAGTTGGCACATTGAAGGTTTTAGAGTTCTTTAAATTTGGTTTGAAGTAGGATTTGGTGTTATCAAGGCCCGTTTGGTATTCTGAGCTTGGGAATAGTTCCGTATGGTGATTTAAGACTTGCACACAAAAATTTGGTGCCATTTCGGGTAGTCTAAGTGTGATTCGGCGCGTTCGAAGCAAATTAGAAACTTGAAGTTCATAATTTGATTCAATTTAGATTTGGGGTGTGATTCTTAGTTTCGTTGTTATTTTCCGTGTTTTGAGAGTTCGAGTAGGTCAATATTATGTTTATGGACTTGTTGGTGCATTAGGACGAGGTTTCGAGTAGCTCGGGTGTGTTTCGGACCACCCAGAGCTAAGTTGGAAAAACTAGATTTTCTAGTTCTGGTTTCCTTCTTCGCGAACACGGAAGGACCCTCGCGTTTGCGTTGAAGGAATTGGGCTGGAGAAACTTTTTTGCTACGCATTCGTAGAAAAGAGCTCGCGATCCTGAAGCTCTGGGTCACTGACCTTTGCGTTCGCGTGATGGGGTCCGCGTTCGCGATGGGTAAGGCGAGTTGGGCGAGGGTGGCACCGTTGGTCTTCGTGTTCGTGAAGGTTCCTTTGCGTTCGCGTAGGGCAGGGCAGGTAAGCTTCCTCGTTCGCGAGGACCTGGTCGCGTTCGCAATGGCCAAATTCTCTAGGCCTGGGCCGTTTGCCTTAGCGAACGCGAGCCCTTTCTGTGTTAAGAAGGGGCAGTTGGGCAGAACATCTTTTAAAAACAGGACTTTGGCTTTTTTGAGTTCATTTATTACACTTTTGGGCGATTTTGGAGCTTTAAAGAGGGGGATTTCAACCTAGATATTGAAGGTAAGTAATTCCTATCCAATGTAAGTTTAACACATAGATTATAGGTAGATTTTAACATGTAAAATTATAAAAATTATGGGTTTAATTGGAAAACCTAGGTTTTGATAAAAATGGGATTTAACCACGAAAATGATTATGGAATGGGGTGAAAATATATATTTGAGTTCGTGAGGTTATGGGAAACATTTATCTTCGAAATTTCCGAAATTCGAGCACATGGACCCGAGGGTGAATTTTAGGAATCTTCCAATTGGGGTTGGGTAATTACTGTAATAGTTAAATTATGAACTTTTGAACATGTATTGATTAATTTACACAACATTTGACTAGTTTAGAATTTTTCGGCACCGAGTTGAGGCTTCAAAGTGAATTTGAGGCCGGAAAGCGAGCTTTCAGACAAGGTAAGTCTCTTGCCTAAGCTTGTAAGAGGGAATTTACCCCATGGGTGATATAAATTACTATTTGCTTCTAATTGTGGTGGCTACGTACGCACGAGGTGACAAGAGTCCGTGCGTAGATACTAATTATGCTTATGACCGGGTAGTTTAGGACCCAAACCATGAAATACTTGTATTGTTTGCGCCCTACTTGTTAGTTAAAGTGCCTAAATTATATTGAAACTTGATAAAGGAATTGTAAAAGACCAAATTTCACTTGCTTAAGTTTTGGCGGGTTACTTGACCGTTAATAGAAATTTATGCTTCTATGTATATTAGCCTCATAATAACTTTTAAATTGGATGTTCATAAAGTATCCTTTCTTCTTGTGGAGCGAGCCGAACGCCTCGGTAGTAGAATAGATGTATCTATGGTTCGTGCCGCACGACCCTCGGCAGTGTACACATTATTCTTGATCGGGCCGTACGACCTCGACATAAATCGTGCTTAATAGTACTCGGAGCCTAATTATACTTGATATTAGTTTATGGCATCTGAGGTTACGTGACAGGAATTTACTTGGAATTTATTAATTGGGAAAGAATTATTTATTCCTGCTCGTTAACGAGTTACTATTATTATTTAGATAACCAATGCTTATTTAGCATTTCTGTATTTGTATAGTTAGCCCATAGTAAGTGTCGAAGTCGACCCATCGTCACTACTTATTCGAGGTTAGACTAGATACTTACTGGGTACATGTTGTTTACATACTTACGCTACACTTCTGGACTAATCGTGCAGGATCTAAGGTAGGTGTATCTAGCAGTCATACCAGCGCGCATCCCCGATATCGCGAGGACTAGTGATGAGTTGCTTCCTGAGCCGTTCTCCAACCCCTAGAGTCTCTATTTTTTATTTATATTCTGCCAATTTTTTTCAGACAGTAGTTAGAGTTTTGTATATTCTACTAGTTGCTCGTACACTTGTGACACCAGGTCTTGGCACACATACTAGTAGACTTTATTGTTTTGGAGTACTTATATTACTATAATTTCCACTCAGTTGTCTTTGTTTCAATTATTGAACTTTCTTGTCACGACCGAAATTCTCCTATGGGCCGTGATGGCGCCCAACATTATCTCTTGGAAAGCCAATAGTGAACTAACTCTGTGATCACTTCTTTTTAAATATTTGAAATAGTTGATTTTTAGTTGGTGCATAAATAAGAAGTAAGAATTTAATAAAATGATAGATCAAAGTTTTGAACGCAAGTGAAATAAGTAAAATAACCCAAAACCATCAAGTGTCTACTAGCATAAACCTCCAAGACCTGGTGTCACAAGTGTATGAGCTACTAGTAGAATATACAAAAGAATACTACACTATTGTCAGAAACAAAATAGACAGAAACTAAAGCAAAAGGAATACTTCAGCTGCTATAGAACGGCTCACAAGGCAGCTCACCCCAAAGTCTCGGAGTAGTCAAGGATGCGCGCCGGACTGATATCCAGATGCACATGCCTCAGATCCTGCACATTTAGTGCAAAAGTGTAGGGTGAGTACATAAACAACATGTACCCAGTAAGTATCTAGTCTAACCTCAAAGAAGTAGTGACGAGGGGTCGACTTCGACACTTACTATGGGTCAACAATAAAATATATAAAATTCTAATTAAATATGATATATATATATATATATATATATATATATATATATATATATATATATATATATATATATATATATATATATGACAATAGGACACGGAGCAAGAAATAAATAGCCAATCCTTTCACCATTAGTAAGTACCAAATCATTTCCCTCATTTAACCATTTAACCTCTCAAGCCAATGAAACAATATCAAATGTAATAGGGCTTCCAGTATTATTGCGCACAAGTTATACCGAGGAAGTACGACCCGATCCAAATATACATATACAATACTATGTGCACCGTCGAGGGTCGACAACACGAACCATAGATGCATCTATTAACATGCCGAGGAAAACGGCCCGCTCCCATAAATATAGTAGAAATTTACCCCGCTCGGGGAAGATGCTTGCGGCGCAGTTGAACATAGGTTTCTCAAGTCATCATAATATCCCTCAATTCTTTCAAAAACAAGAAATTCGACTAGAATCTTTTAAAATCTTCAAATCCTCAACCTCAGCTCTATTCAAGGCAAATAGTAAGCATAATCAAATAATGGTATCAACAAGGCATGGTGTAAAACCTAAAACTGCCCGGACTTAAGCATAATTAGTAGCAACGTACGGACTCTTGTCAGCTCGTGCGTACGTATTCCCAACAAATAGGAGCACATATTCGTTAAATTAACCTATGGGGTTAATTCCCTTTTAAAAGGTTAGAAAAGAGACTTACATCGTCTCAAACTTACTTCCCAGTCCAAAATAGTGCTTTAAACCCCCACTTTGGTGCCAAACGACTCAAAACTAGTCAAATGCTATATAAAATAGACAATATATGCCCAATAGTTCATATCCTAACTATTAAAGAGATTAACCAACCCCAATTGAAAAATTCCAAAATTCACCCCCGGGCCTACGTTGCCAGATTCAGGAAATTTTCGAAGAAAATTGTTACCCATAACCTCATAAAGTCAAATATATGATTTTCACTAAATTACATTACCATTTTCGTGGTCATATACCATTTTTATCCAAAACCTAGGTTTTTCATCAAAACCCTTGATTTCACAAATTTTTTACATGTTAATCTACCCATAATCTGTGTATTTAACTCATGTTGTGTAAAAATTACTTACGTCAAAGTGTTAGGTGAAACCCCCCTTCCAAGAGCTCCAAAAATCGCACAAGAGATGAATGAAAATGAGCCAAATGGCCTAATTCGTGCATTTAATAAAGCTGTGCACAGGTCGCAGATGTCGCATTTGCGACACCTGGTTCACAAATGCGAAGGTCGCAAATGCGACACAATCATCGCAAATGTGAATCTGTGATCCCTCTGTCAAGGTCACAAATGCGAACTCTGTCATGGTCGCAAATGCGACTGGAGTCTCGCAAATGCGAGTCCTGCCCACATCAGGCTTCTTCGCAATTGCGAAGCCTTTACACAAATGTGAGGTTCTCAAATGCAAACCAATTCTCGCATTTGCGATACCGGAGACACCAGCAAAGAAAACCAGAAAACTGAAGCTTTCCCACCTTCCGAATATATCCGAAACTCACCGAGCCCTCGGCACTAATGTCCACACAAGTCTAAAAATACGATACGAACTTGCTCGTGCGATCCAAACACCGTAATAACATCAAAAATCACGAATCGATCGCCAGAATGCATGGATTCAGTCATGAACTCAAAAACTTGTAAAATTACTTTTGCGCATCCGATTCCTATCAAATCAATTCGAAAAGAAGCCAAACTTTGCGTGCAAGTATTATATAACATTACGGATCTATTCCCGAACTCGGAATCCCATTTGGTCCTCAATATCACCAAAACCTAGTCGAAACCAAATTTAAAGAACTTGAAAAAACTTCAAGGAGCCAAATTTCACTATTAGGCATCGAAGCGCTCCCGGGTTATCCAAATCCCGATCCGAACATATGCCCAAGTCCAAAATTATCATACGAACCTATTGGAAACGTGAAATCCTGATTCTAAGGTCGTTTACTAAAAACGTTGAAGGAAGTCAAACTTAGCCTTTTTAGCCAACTTTAAAGAACCAAGTGTTCCGATTTCAACCCGAACCCTTCAAAATCCCGAACTGACCATCCCCGAAAGTCATAAAATAGTAAAAGCACGTACAGAGAGTATTATTTAGGGTAACGGGTTTCTAGAAGGCGAAACAACCGATCGGGTCCTGGACTGGTTGGCCTTACTGCAAAAATCCTCTTGGACCTCAACTGGCGAACTTGCCTATCAACATTGGCAACTGGATCCTCCTCATAACCTAAGCTCTCATCTAGCTGAACCGTGCTGAAGTCCAACACATGTGACATGTCGGCATGATACCTCTGGAGCATAGACACGTGGAAAACCGGATGAACTCCTGATAGACTTAGAGGCAAAGCAAGCTCATAAGCAACCTCTCCAACTCGTCTCAACACCTCAAATGGGCGTATAAACCTTGGGCTTTACTTTCCCTTCTTCCCGAACCTTAGGATCCCCTTCATCGGTGAGACTTTCAAGAGAACCTTCTCGCCCACCATAAATGATAAATCACGCGCCTTCTGAACCGCGTAAATCTTCTGTCTGGACTGTGCTATGTGAAGTCGCTTCTGAATCAACTTTACCTTTTCCAAGGCATCCTTCACCAAATCAGTACCATATAACTTAGCCTTGTCGGGCTTAAACCACCCGATGGGAGAACGACATTGCCAACCATATAAAGCCTCAAATGGATCCATCTCGATGTTGGACTAATAACTGTTGTTGTAAGCAAACTCGGCCAAAGGTAAAAATCACGCGGGCTCTGAGCATATACTCCAAGATCTAAATTGTCCGCTTCGACTGCCCGTCAGTTTGTGGGTGAAAAGTTGTGCTGAGCTCTACAGGGGTCCCCAACTCACTCTGTACTGCTCTCCAGAAATGTAAAGTAAACTGAGGGCCCCTATTTGATATGATGGAAACAGGCAAACCATGCAACTGAACTATCTCCTTAATATAAATCTGGGCTAGCCTTTATGAAATATACATAGTCACAACCGGAATGAAATGTGCTGACTTGGTCAACTTATCGACAATGACTCAAACTGCATCAAACATCCGCAAGGTCCGCGACAACCCAATTACGAAGTCCATAGTAATGCACTCCCACTTCCACTTAGGTCTGGTCATCTGTTGGAGTAGTCCACCTGGCCTCTGGTGCTCATACTTGACCTGCTGGCAGTTTAGACACCTTGCAACATACTCAACTATGTCTTTCTTCATCCGCCGTCATCAATAATGTTGCCTCAGGTCGCGATACATCTTCGTAGCACCTGGATGAATGGAATACCGAGAATTGTGGGCCTTCTCTAGAATCCTCTCCCTCAAGCCATTGACATTAGGAACACATAGAGGACCCTGGATTCGCAAACACCATCCTCAGTGATAGTAACCTACTTGGCACCACCATGTAGTACCGTCTATCTGAGAACCATCAAGTGCGGATCATCAAATTTTCGAGCTTGATCTGCTCCAAATGTGAAGACAGGGCAACGACACATGCAAGAACTCGGTTGTGCTGTGCTGTGAAATATCCAAGCTGACAAGTCTGTTAGCTAAGGACTGAATGTCCAAAGCTAGTGGCCTCTCCGTTGCTGAAATAAATGCCAAGCTACCCATGCTCACCGCCTTTCTGCTCATGGCATCCGCAACAATATTTGCCTTGCCCGGATGATAAAGAATAGTAATATCATAATCCTTCAGTAACTCAAGCCACCTGCGGTACCTCAAATTGAGATCCCTCTGTTTGAACAAATGCTGCAATGTCGGTGTAAACCTCACAGGACACCCCTTAAAGATAGTCCCTCTAGATCTTGAGAGCATGAATGATAGCAGCCAACTCCAAATCGTGCACAGGATAATTCTTCTCATGGAGCTTTAGCTGACGTAAAGAATATACAATAACTCGTCCCTCCTTCATCAATACACAACCCAAACCAACGCGTGAAGCGTCGCAATACACAGTATACATCCCCGAACCAGAAGGCAACACTAGGACTGGTGCTATAGTCAGAGATGTCTTGAGCTTTTGGAAACTCGCCTCGCAATCATCGGACCAACAGAATGGAGTACCCTTCTGGGTCAATCTAGTGAATGGTGATGCAATAGATGAAAAGCACTCCACAAACCGGCGATAATAACCTGCTAACCCCAAGAAGCTCCTGATCTCAGTCGCCGTAGTAGGATGAGGCTAACTCTAAACTACCTCAATATTCTTGGGATCTACCTTAATAGCCCCGCCTTATACAACATGCCCCAAGAATGCTACAAAATCTAGCCAAAACTCACAATTGGAGAACGTAGCATATAGCTTCTATTCCTGCAAGGTCTGAAACACCACTCTCAAATGTTGTTCATGCTAATCCATGTTTTGCAAATAGATCAAAATGTCATCAATGAAGACAATGACAGATGAATCAATATATGGCCTTAACACCCTATTAATCAAATCCATAAATGCCACTGGGGCGTTGGTCAAGCAGAAAGACATCACTAGAAACTCATAATGCCCATATCTAGTCCGAAAAGCAGTCTTCGAAACATCCGAGTCACGAATCTTCAACTGATGGTACCCGGATCTCAAGTCAATCTTAGAGAACACCCTAGCACCCTGCAGTTGGTCAAACAAATCATCAATGCGCGACATCGTGTACTTGTTCTTAATGGTAACTTCGTTCAAGTGCCGGTAATCAATGCACATCCGCATAGTCCCATCTTTATTCTTCACAAAGAACACTGGTGCACCCCAAGGTGATACACTTGGTCTAATGAACCCCTTTGCTAGCAAATCCTCAAGTTGTTCCTTCAACTCCTTCAACTCCATTGGAGCCATACGGTACGGTGGGATAGATATAGGCTGGGTACCTGGAGCCAAGTCAATGCCGAAATTGATATCACGATCCGGTAGCTTCCCAGACTACGAGTACTGAATTGATCGTTGGAGTCTCTGCGGTAGTATCCCGAACATAAGCTAGATAAGCCAAACAACCCTTCTCGACCATGTGTTGAGCCTTCAGAAAAGAGATAACCCGGATAGATGCACTGACAGACGGACCCTTCTACTCCAATCTAGGAAACTCTGGCATCGCCAAGGTAACAGTCTTGGCATGGCAATCAAGGATGGCGTGGTAAGGAGATAACTAGTCCATGCCCAGGATGACCTCAAAGTCGGTCATATCAAGCAACCGAAGATCCGCTCTAGTCTCCTAACCATAGAATGTGACAACACAGGACTGATAGATCTAATCCACAACAACAGAATCGCCCACGAGAGTGGACACATAAACGGGAAAGCCCAAAGACTCACGAGGAACATCTAGGAAATGAGCAAACAAAGATGACACATATGAATAGGTAGACCCTGGATCAAATCATACCGAAGCATCCCTACCACAGATAGAAATAATACCTGTTATCATGGCATCTGAGGCCACTGCATCTGGTCTGGCCGGAAAAGCATAGAACCTAGATTGAGCGCCGACTGGCTGGCCTCCACCTGATTGAACAGTAGATGGCTGACCTCCCACTGCATAGCCTCCACCTCTAAGACGGCCACTACCCGCCTGCCCTCCGCCTCTAGGCGGTCAGACGACTAGTGCTGTAATCATGTGAAGATACTCCTGCTGTACTGCCTTGCCCCGAAGTCCGGGACAAAACCTCTTCACGTGGCCCAAACCCCCACACTCGTAACAACCTCTCGGTATAATAGACTACTACCCTAAAGTTTAACCCTGATGGCCTGAATACCTACTGGAAGAACCCTGAATAGTTGGTGGACGGTATTAACTCTCCGGCATGGCATTGAAATGAGGTCTCACTAGAGCACCCCGAGGAGGTGGCGGTGCTGGATATGTGGGCCTGCTAGGCTGACCCCTCCCAAACTAAGCTGTGCTCCTAGCTGGGGCACTTCTAAACTCTCCAGAAAAACGGAACCGCTTGTCCTGCTGCATCATCTCTCTACCTAGCTAACAGTAACCCTTAATTCTTCGGGCTATCTCCACTACTAGATGGTAAGAAGTCCTCATCTTAGCCTCCCGGGCCAAGTGGCCTGAATACCTGAGTGCAACCCGGCAACAAACCTCTGCACTCTCTCCGTGTCAGTAGGAAGTATCATAAGTGCATGCCGAGACAACTTAGAGAATCTCACTTCATAATCGGTCACTATCTGACCCTACTGGAGCTGCTCAAACTGACACCACAACTCTTCCCTTTAGGAGGGTGGAATATACCTATCCAAGAAAAGTCGTGTAAACTGATCCCAAGTCATGAAAGGGAACCTGCTAGTCTACCGAGAAGATGTGACTGCCACCATCTATAGGCTATACCCTCTAGCTAGAAAGTAGTGAAATCCACCCCATGGGACTCTAATATACTCATTTTTTGTAGTTTGTACCTGCACCTATCAATGAAGTCCTGGGGGTCCTCATGTCGCTCACCCCCAAAGATAGGAGGGTATAGCCTAGTCCATCTGTCCAATAGCTTCTGCGGCTCGCCGGCCGCAACTGGTCTAGGCTTAGGTACGACTGCTGCTACCGGCTGGGCCTCGCCCACGGGAGTGCGCCTGGGTCTGATATACAACAGTTGCATGAATAAGAGCCTGAGCAGAAGGGGTTTGTGCTCCCCCTCCCGCTTGATGTGGCTGGGTCTGCTGGAAATAAACTAGCCTGGGTCGTAGTATCCATGAATCGCAACATACATCCCATAACCTCCTGAAAGCCCAGTGCTAACATGAAATCTACCAGGGCTTGCTCTGCTGCAGGCACCTCGCCCTGCTCCTCAAATATAGGATCCTCTACAGGATCCACTGGTGGTATAGCTAGGGTAACTCTGGGACGTCCTCGTCCCCTACCTCGGGCTGGTGCCCTCCCTCAGCCTCTACCTCGGCCTCTAGCAATAGGGGGAGCAGCTCCTCCCGGGTCTTGAACATACGCCGTGCGCGTTCTCACCATTTATGAGAGAATAAGAGAAAGACACTTAGTATAACATCAACTACACAATAGGAGATTAAGAAAGAGTAGTTTCCTAACACCCTATAGCCTCTCGAAGATAAGTACAAACGTATCCGCACCGATCCGCAAGACTCTATTAGGCCTACTCATAACTTGTGAGACCTACGTGAACCTAGTGCTATGACACTATATTGTCACGATCCAAATTCTACTATGGGCCGTGATGGCACCCAACGTTATTGCTAGGCAAGCCAACAGTGAACTAATTCTGCGATCCCTTCTTTTTAAAGATTTGAAATAGTTGATTTTTTGTTGGTGCATAAATAAGAAGTAAGAGTTTAATAAAATGACAGATCAAAGTTTTGAACGCAAGTGAGATAAGTAAAATAACCCAAAACCATCAAGTGTCTACTAGCATAAACCTCCAAGACCTGCTGTCACAAGTGTATGAGCTACTAGTAGAATATACAAAAGAGTACTACACTGCTGCCTGAAACAAAATAGATAGAAACTAAAGCAAAAGGAAGACTTCGGCTGCTGCAGAACGGCTCAGAAGGCAGCTCATCGCAAAATCTCGGAGTAGTCAAAGATGCGCGCCGGACTGATATCTAGATGCACCTGCCTCAGATCCTGCACATTTAGTGCATAAGTGTAGCGTGAGTACATAAACAAAATGTACCTAGTAAGTATCTAGTCTAACTTTGAAGAATTAGTGACGAGGGTTCGACTTCGACACTTACTATGGGCCAACAATAAAATATATAAAATTCTAATTAAACATGATATATATAAATGACAATAGGACTCGCAGCAAGAAATAAATACCCAATCCTTTCACCGTTAGTAAGTACGAAATCATTCCTCTCATTTAACCATCTAAGCTCTTAAGCCAATGAAACTATATCAAATGTAATCGGGCTTCCAGTATTATTACGCACGAATTATACCGAGAATGTACAACCCGATCCAAATATATATATACATATACTGTGTACACCGCCGAGGGTCGAACGACACAAATCAGAGATGCATCTATTAACCTGCCATGGAGAACGGCCCGCTACCATGAGAGTAGTGGAAATTTACCCCGCTCGCGGAATATACTTGCGACACGGTCGAACGTAAATTTCTCAAGTTATCATAATATCCCTCAATTCTTTCCAAAACAAGAAATTCAACTAGAACTTTTAAAATCATGTAATCCTCAACCTCAACTCTATTCAAGGCAAATAGTAAGCATTATCAAATAACAATATCAACAAAGCATGGTGTAAAACCTAAAATTACCCCGACTTAATCATAATTAGTAGCTACGTACGGACTCTCGTCACCTCGGTCGTACGTAGCCCCTAAAAATAGGAGCACATATTAGTTAAATTCACCTATGGGGTTAATTCCCTCATACAAGGTTAGAAAAGAGACTTACCTCGTCTCAAGCTAACTTTCCGGTCCAAAATCAGGCTTTAAACCCTCAATTCGGTGCCATACGACTCGAAACTAGTCAAATGTTATATAAAATAGCCAACATATGCTCAAAAGGTCATATCCTAACTATTAAATAGATTACCCAACCCCAATTGAAAACTTTGCAAAATTCGCCCTGGGTCCACGTGCCTGGATTCCGAAAATTTTCGAAGAAAATTGTTACCCATAACCCCTTGAAGTCAAATATATGATTGTCACTAAATTCCATAACCATTTTGGTGGTCAAATCCCATTTTTATCCAAAACCTAGGTTTTTCATCTAAACCCTTGATTTCATAAATTTTTTACATGTTAATCTACCCATAATCTATGTATTTAACTCGTGTTGTGTAAAAATTACTTACCTCAAAGTTCTAGGTGAAAACCCCCTTCCAAGAGCTCCAAAAATCGCTCATGAGATGAATGTAAATGAGCCAAATGGCCTAAGTCCCGCATTTAATAAAGCTGTGCACACCCATAGATGTCGCATTTGCGACACCTAGGTCACAAATGCGAAGGTCGCAATTGCGACAAAATCATCACAAATGCGAATCTGGGCTCCCTCTTTCAAGGTTGCAAATGCGACCAAAAACTCGCAAATGTGAACTCTGCCAGGGTCGCAAATGCGACTAGAATCTCGCAAATGCGAGTCCTGCCCAAATCAGGCTTCTTCGCTATTGCGAAGCCTTTCTCGCAAATGCAAGGTTTGCAAACGCTAACAGATTCTTGCATTTGCGATACCCGAGACACCAGCAAAGAAAAACCAGGAAACTGAAGCTTTCTCACCTTGCGAACATGTCTGAAACTCACCCGAGCCCTCGGAGCTCCACACCAAACGCTCACACAAGTCTAAAAATATAATACAAACTTGGTCGCGCGATCGAAACACCAAAATAGCATCAAAAATCACGAATGGGATGCCAAAACGCATGGATTAACTCATGAACTCAAAAACTTCTAAAAATACTTCCGCGCGTCCGATTCCTATCAAATCAACTTGGAATGACGCCAAATTTTGCGAGCAAGTCTTAAATAATATTACGGATCTCGGAATTCCATTTGGACCTTGATATCACCAAAACCTACTCCAAACCAAATTTAAAGAACTTCAAAAACCTTCAAAGAGCCAACTTTCACTACTAGGCGCCCAAAAGCTCCCAGCTCATACAAAACCTGATCCGAACATACACCCAAATCCGAAATTATCATAAGAACCTATTGGAAGCGTCAAATCCTAATTCCGAGGTCGTTTACTCAAAACGTTGACCGAAGTCAAACTTAGCCTTTTTAGCCAACCCCAAGGAACCAAGTATTCCGATTTTAACGCGAACCCTTCCAAATCCCGAACTAACCATCTCCGCAAGCAATAGAACAATAAAAGAAAGCACAGAGAGTCTTATTTAGGGGAACGGGGTTCTAGAAGGAAAAACGATCAGTCGGATCGTTACATTTCTACTCCTTAATTTCTTATTAAATAGAATCTAATTACTTGGAAATCTATTAAAAAGAAAAATTTCATGTTTAATTAACGGTTGGCTTGCCTAGCGGTAACGTTGGGTGCCATCACAGCCTATAGGACAAATTGGGTCGTGACACTGGTCTTGACTGAATGTCCATGCTTCACGATTTTAGCGAATTATTCCCGTTTTTACTTGAACACCATAGTTGTTTAATATTTAAAGCTTGAAATTCTTGTTTGGTGATACAAAGCAGAAAGTTAATGACCCCTTACTGTTAAAATCGTTGAATTTTGATAATTTATGTCAAATTTTTTAGTTCGATTTAGTATATATTGTAAAAGCTCAAAACTCTATTTTTGGACCTTAAAAAGTGTTGAAGAAGATAAAGTGGGTCTTTTTCATGTGGTGTTATTTGACTAAGTTTGTGATTGGGGATTGATTGTATTGATTTTGAAGCTTTATTTCAAACTTGAGATTTTCTGGAGCAGATTTGTGGTGATCTGATAGAAATTGAAGTTGCAAATTCGAAGAACCTTTGTTAAAACAACACAAAAAATTATGCCAATCCTATAGACTTTGACTTAATAGATAGGTAAATCTAGCATAAACTTTACCAATCCAATAGAGAAATCCCTGAACAGCAAAATCGTGCCAAGCTGGTTGATGAACAACTTAACAAATAAGCAGAGAGAATATAATATAAACATTACCAATCCGGTAGAGAAACGCTGAAGAGCAATGACTACGTACGGGTCAGGGGAGCCTTTTTTAAATACCACCAATTTTGGGACATCCAACTAAGACCGACCCCTTACGGGGTCATTCATGACAATAACCAAAAAAATAGCCCAAATAAACTTGTTTAATGCCCACTACTGACCTTGAAAATTCCTAGGCAATGATGTATGAAGATGTCGAAACTGTAGCAATTTTTCTCTACTGTTCTGTTCCTAGTTCAGACCTCACTTTATGACTAAGAGTTTGTGACACGTGCTCTTAAATCTTCTTAAAATTGTGACAATATTAGACCTTTATTTTCATTTTTGTTTGGCGTTCTTCTTTTCAGTTTCATATTTTTACAATTTTTGAATTTCTTTTTAGGGAGGGTATAGCTAGATTTTGATTAGTCCATTTCTTTTACTGATTTCTTTCTCAAATCTAGTTCCATTTTTCCAAATATTCATGATTCTTTGAAGCATTATATCGACTCGTATTATTGCTAGTTCTTCAAATTACTGTTGACACTTTATCTGTCATATTTTCGTGAATTTTTTTGCTAGTAGAATGTTTTTCAAAATTTTTATGGCATTTGTCTTAGATAAATTATACTAGTTATTAAATGTTTTAGCATGTACGTTTAACGTTTAAGTTTATATTTTGAACTTGATATATTTTAATATTGCTAGTCTTAGGATACGCGCGTCGCACCCGTTTCATATCTTAATAAATCATTTTTCGTAAGAAAATTACACATATATTTAAATTATAAAGTAAAATGTAAGCTTTTGAAATTGATATTGATCCTATATAGTTAACTCAATAAAGGAAAAGACTTTATTCATAGAAGTCCTCAATCATTATTCAATATATTCACCTTAAAATTTATTCTAATTTTATAATTTTATCAGTTGAATTTCACAAGTTATTGTGCTTCCTTTTTAGTTTCAACAAAGCATATAACCCTTGAAGATTTAAAAAGTTTTCTGAAAATATTTTTCATAAGTTATTAAGACATGATTAATTAGTTGTAAGCTTATTAGGTTTTTGTCACGACCCAATTCTCTTATAGGCCGTGATGGCGCCTAGCGTAGCCGCTAGGCAAGCCAACAGTGAACTAACCACGTGATTTTCCTTTTAAATAAATTTCCAAGTAATTAGTTTTTCCTTAATTATACGATTTAAGAAACAGCAGGTTTAAATAAATAAGACGAAAGCAACTGAGTGGAATCACAACCATAGAAATAATCAAAAATCCACATGTCTGCTAGTGTGTGCGAAGACCTAGTGTCACAAGTGTATGAGCACTAACATATTATACAAAACTCTAGCTACTGTTTGAAATGAAAATAGACAGAAATGTAGGTAAAGAAGAGACTCTAGGTGATGCGGAACGACTCAAGAAGTAGCTCACCACTAGGCCTCTCGGTAACGAGAATGCACGCCGGTGTGATCGCCAGATGCACCTGCCTCAGATCCTACACGGTTAGTGCAGAAGTGTAGCGTGAGTACATAAACAACATATTCCCAGTAAGTATCAAGTCTAACCTCGAAGAAGTAGTGACGAGGGGTCGACTTCGACACTTACTATGGGCTAATAATAATAATACAGGAATTCTAAATAAGCATGGGATATGAAATAATAATAATAACACGTTAACAAGCAGGAACAAATAATTCTTTCACAAATAAATAAATTCCAAGTAAATTCCTTTCATTAATAGTTGTAACCTCACAAGTCACAAAATAATATCATGTATGGTTAGGCTCTGAGTATTACTAAGCACGATTTATGTCGAGGTCGTACGATCCGATCCAGAATAACGTGTATACTGCCGAGGGACGTGCAGCACGATCCATAAATGCATCTATTCTACTGTCGAGGTGTTCGGCCCGCTCCACAAGAAATGAGTATACTTTATAAGTATTTGACTTAACGTTCTTACAAGGCTAACACACAATGTAGTACAATTTTCATTAACGGTCAAGTAAACCGCCAAAACTCAAGTAAGTGAAATTCGGTCTTTCAAAATTCCTTTATCAAGTTCTAATATGATTTAGATAATTTAATTAAAAAGTAGGGCACAAACATTACAAGTATTTCATTGTCACGAACCAAAATCCACAATAGGTCGTGATGGCGCCTAAAGCCGGCGTCAGACAAGCCAACGTTGATTTATCAATTAGTTTAGCCATTTATTACTTTGAAATTACTAATGCCCAATAATTTGACATTACAAAATAGAATTTACAAAGTAAATGATGATAATTACGTGATCTATGATAACAACATCCAGAATGAACTCCCAAAATCCGGTGTCACAAGTCCATGAGTATTTTTCTAAGGAGTGCAACAACAATACAATAGCTGTCCAGAATATAAATAAGACAGGATAAAATAAATGGTACAGTGGGGACTCGATGGACTGCGGTGCATAGCTTGAGTTGCAGCTCACATAAAGTCTCCTCAACAGATACACCTACGTGCCATGGTGATCACCAAATGAACCTATCAGATCCTGTACATTTAGTGTAGAAGTTCTGCATGAGTACGTAAATCAACACGTACCCAATAAGTATCGAGCCTAACCCAGAGAAGTAGTGACGAGGAGTCGATATGGACACTTACTAGAGGTCCAGTAAAATAATATAATAATTTATAACAAATATGAAGTTCACAACAATAGTGGGGAAAATCTGTAAATTTCATAATCTTCCAAATATTCCTTTAAAATGTAAATTCCTCGATCTTGTATTCTATCTTACTAGTTCAAAACGTGCCAAGTGTCACTATCAAATAAATAAGGAATACCATAAGATACCATTCGGACTACTAGCGATCTCACACACGATTATGCCGAGGTCGTTCGGCCCGATCCAGAATAATGTGTACACTTCTGAGGGTCGAGCGGCACAAACCATAGATGCATCCATATATTGCCGAGGTGTTCGGCCCGCTCCATAAGAAAGGAAGGAAATTGTCGAATTACGAGACACATGCTTACCATTTAGTACATGAGCACAAAGTGAATATAACCTTTAACGTTTCTCAATTATCTTGCCATCAACTCAAAGTGATAAGTCTTGGCCTAAGATATACGAAATTTCTAAATCAAGTTCAATTATGTTTAAACTAATTAAGCCGGCAGAATAAGTTTAAGTAATTCAAATATTGCATGATGAGATCCTAAGTCTACCCGGATATAAACATGCTTTAGCTACGTACGGACTCTCGTCACCTCGTGCGTACGTAGCACCCACAACTAGTAGCACATAACAATTACATCACCTAGGGGCAGGTTCCCCCTCATAGAGTTAGACAGGAGACTTACCTCACTCTGAAGTTCCATAACCAACTCTAACACCTCTCTAACTCTTCAATCCCAAGCCAAGCGATCCGAATCTACTCAAGCAAATGTGCAATCCAACAAAAATACACTCTAATACTCTTAATAACTCAATTCATAATAATTCCCAACTCCGCTTGAAAAATCAATAATGTAAACCCTCGGGCCCACGTTCCCGAATTCCAATATTTTTTTGAAGATAACTTTTACCCATAATACTACGAATTCAAATTTATGATTTATTCCCAATTTCATGCCCAATTTCGTTATCGAAATAAAAAAATACCAATTTCTAAGTTTTCTACCAAAATCCCGCAAATTCTACAAATTTCCATGTTTAAATACCTATAGAATCCATGTATTTAACTCAAAATAGGTGGGAATAACTTACCTTTCCATAGATGATGAAAACCTCCACTTGAAGGTCTCCAAGGATCGCCCAACCAAGAGAGAATGAAAGAAAATGGGCCAAAATCCCGTATAAAACAAAGCCCTCTGCCCAGCGTTCCTTGCACCTGCGGTCACCTGACCACTTCTGTGGTTCCGTAGGTGCGCCGCCGCTTATGCGGTCCCCCTTCAGCCCTCATGCCTTCGCATCTGCGGACCAGGCTTTGCTTTTGCGGAGTCGCACCTGCAATAATGGATCTGCTTCTGCAGTCTCGCAGGTGCAACACAAACCTCACACCTGCACCTCCAACCGAGCTCCCTTCCAGCCGCTTCTGCAGTCCACTGCCTCGCTTCTGCGAGGCCGCTTTTGGCGATGAAGCTTCCGCAGAAGCGGTTTCACCAGCAACCAGAAAAATCCCAGCATTCCCTTAAGTCAAAATTCCGATCTGAATCCTGTCTGAAACTTACCCGAGGTCCCCGGGACCCAGTACAAACATACAACGCATCCCAAAATATGACACAGACTTAGTCAAAGCCTCAAACCACGTTAAACAACATCAAAACCATGAATCGCGCCTCGAATCAAACTTATGAATTTCCAAATTTCCAAATCCTATATCTTGTGTAGAAACATATCAAATCAATCCGAAATGGCTTCAAATTTTGCACACAAGTCACATTTGACATTACGGACCTACTCCAACTTCCGAAATTGGAATACGAACCCGATATCAAAAAGTCCATTCCCGGTCAAACTTCCCAAAAACCTTCAAATTTCCCACTTTCGTAAAATGAACCCAAAATGACCTACGGGCCTCCAAATGCACATCCGGACACACTCCTAAGACCAGAATTACCATACGGAGCTATTCCCAGGCTCGGAATCCCAAACGGACATCGATAACATCAAAATCCACTTCAACCCAAACTTATGAAATTCATCCAAAATGCCAACTTTCCACAATAAGCGTTGAAACGCTCCTGGGTCATCCAAAACCCAATCTAGACATACGCCCAAGTCCAAAATCATCATACGAACCTATTGGAACATTCAATCCCAATTCCAAGGTCGTTTACTCAAAAGTCAAATATTGGTCAACTCTCCAACTTAAAGCTTGCGAAATGAAATTTTTTTCATCCATAAACAACTCCGAACTTCCCGAAATTCAATTCTAACCATACGTACAAGTCATAATACCTAAAGTAAAGGTGCTCAAGGAATCTAACCCCCAAACAACGCGCTGGAGCTAAAAACGACCGGGCGGGTCGTTACATTCTCCCCTACTTAAATATACGTTCGTCCTCGAACATGCTAAGGTCTGCTCCAGAGTTGTCCAAAAATCACTATTCAACATCTCGTGCACCTACACGTGCTGCCACAACCCACTTGAGCATATTAGCTTGAGCCAGACTGAAGATTCTCCCTTTTTATTTAGTCAATAAGCCTTAGAACCAAATTCCAAACTCTAAATTTCTCTACAAGACTTGATTCTTACATACGAACACTGTATCAATCACTACACACTGTACCCAAACATGACCATGCTCCTCACTGAAATCACACCATACACCATATAGGTCGCTTGACCATAATAACACTATCTGACAACAATAACTGAAATTCCACGAATCTGACGCCCACAACACACCTCATAATACATATAAGTCCTGATTCTTACATACGAACACTGTATCAATCACTACACACTGTACCCAAACACGACCATGCTCCTTCGTTGAAATCACACCACACACCATATAGGTCGCTTGACCATAACAACATCCTCTGCAGTAACTAAAATTCCATGACTCTGACGCCTATAACACACCTCATAATACATATAAGTCCTGTTCCAACTCTCGCAATACCGCCTTGACGGAAGAGATGCGTAGAAACTAATAACCACCTACCGAATCAACAAATCATGGAGTCTCTCCTCCTGACAAGGGTCGTTACCTCACACTGAATTGAATAACGACATTTGCTCTTTAATATACCTTCATAACTCTGGTCTCACTAATCCCAGGTCCAATGACCTCGTCTCGCCCAGTACAAGCTGTTCAACTAATAAGCCATCTCAAACACTATCTAAGATTTCATACAACGTCATCAATGCGCCAGCAAGCTACAACTTGAATATGACACATAAGGAAGAACGTACTCTGGAAAAGAACTATCCACCTCGCGTAACGAATAAAACAACCATCAAATAATATTAGCCTTTCTCAGGGATAAGAAACAAGACACACAAAAAAAATATAAGGAACCGTGCTCAACATCTCACTTGTTGCAGCATGCAACCCGATCCAAATATGAACGAACCTCAAGTCGATTCTGATCATACCATACTAGGCTAATAACCTTTCAAGGATCCATAATGACCTATTCATGGCACATAATAATAGCCGTCAAATCTGGAGCAAACTCACATGGTCCACAGCCAAAAGAATAGAACACTTCTCAAGCATAAACTCTTGCATTTGCGATATTACCGTAACCTCCATACTTGGTTTCAATCCTTAACAATCAAGTGACTAACATGTCACACTCATACAAATATCCCTGAGGGGTACGCTCTCAGGGCCTTCCGCTCAGGTAGAAAAGTCCACACATCCGTACCACCAACCGTTCTAATTCAATAAAGTAATCCGTAAGTCAATACACAAAGCCTTTTCCATAGAACAACATTCTCAGATGACACTAAAGAAAATGCCAGCTTACTATAAAATCTAAATTCACCCCTACTCATTCGAGCTCGTGACATTCTATCAACACCGAACCGCAACCTTGACCTTCAACCTCTAGTTCCCATGCCGCTCACTGCACCTATCATGGAGCTACACGATAATGCACGTATTCCCCATAATCCTTGAACTGCTACTGAATAAAACACTTTATTAGCTAGAAACCCTTCACTTAGCTTATTTCAGAAGAACCAATGCAACACGCAACTAAATTCTCAAGCCTCAGAAAATACATACCTCAAGTTGTGATCTAAATCGCCATAACTCTTCCAGAATCCATTTACACAACAAAGCCATTCGAATGAAATACCTCCCAAATCAATCAAGTCGTGGTGGCGCTCAGGCCCAAGTGTTCAACCACAAACTACATGTATAACTTCACGCGGAAGGAACTGATCACTGCGACAATCATGCTGATTTAACCATTACTAACCGACCCAACTTCTTCCAATTTATTCTCGACTTGCGTTTGAAGTAATAATAGCTCCATGCAAACACGTAACGAGCCTAACCTGCACTCATCCTAAGTGACCCGCATCACGAGACCACACCATCTCATTAGTCATGAATCATCTCATACCTTTCTCAAACAAATAATTGCATCCCCAACTGGTACACCCGGTTTGCAAGCCCTTCCGAGAATCCGAAGCTATTTCTTCCTTTCCTCCAATACTGCACCGCATACCTGATAATAACATAGAACACTACAAGTCCCGTTCACCATCCACTGCAAAAACTCCATCGTTAACCACACTACGAACCCGAAATCCTCAGGCACCACACTTTAATTCATCAACCCACTACGAATGTTGTTATGAGTCACCTACTCTGACCTGATCCCGAATATAACCAAGCTCCAACGCTCTGCTGGCACATGAACACCCTCTCAAGGAAGCAACCAGCTGAATTCTTTTCCTTCTGCATCACATCCACAAGAAGAATAAACCCTGAGTCTTCCCAAAACCTAAACATGAATCGATAAGGCCAAATATACCACACGTTCCTTAAATCTTTTTCTCGAATTACTGCTGGTGTTTTCTTTACTTAGTCATAATAACCTACCAATACACTGATAACCAGAAGCCCTTACAAGCAGGCAACCACGTGGTCCAATCATAGACGGTGAGGCTCCCCCACTTAGCTTGAAGCTACAATTACATGACCCTAGAACCCACCAAGGTTCCTCCTTCCCAATTACCACGGTCTCGCAAAATTAACCCGCCAAACTTCTTGCACTTTCTTATTAAACTTTTTATGAACATCTCGAATTATCATGCATAATCGCCTGTTCGACCTCCCGCTGTATAGTAAGTAGAACTCTTCGTGGAAACTTTATCAAAATAACGCAACCGCTAACCTGCTCACAGGAGATAACCCACCTATGGATTCCGATGCCGACATCCTCCAACGGTGTTGCACTGGGTACAACTACTACGAGATCAGTAGGCCCTTCTGAGCCCGTGCTCATCCACCAGCCGTACAAGTCTGTTCATTCCTCGTTGACATCAATTGAAAGTCCGACTGTACATCCCACACTCGAAGTAACATTGCATTCCCCTCCATTTCAAGCAAACTCATTTTTGCCATATTCAATGTTCCCAGTACAATAACCACCATCTCACATACAATCCGTAGACCTAGTCACTTTTCCACCATGATTCCCAAATCGCTCTAAACTTTAAAATAAGTGGCGCCCTACAACGAAATCCATATTCTTTAAGTAACCGGGTTGACCTCTAATTTTCATACTTGACCTGCTACTAAATCAACCACCGCGAGACATCTCCCACCATGTCCTTCCTCATCCTTCGCTACCCAAATGGTGTCTCAAATAAAAAATCCATCTCTGTAGCACCTGAACTAATTAACTGTTACCAACTCTAAGACTCCTAGAAGACCATCTTTCTCAAGTTATCGACATTAGAAATACCAATTTGATTTCGAAACTGGTACACTCCGCTATCTATGACAACCGCTTTCGCGACACCATTTCACAATGCTCTACTCCAAAGGCGTATCGAAGAAGTGTCACGACCCAAAAACTAACCTGGTCGTGATGGCGCCTATCGTGGTACTAGGCCAGCCACTCATTTCCAATTACTCTATTTTTCCAATTGAAAAGTTTAAGAAAACATCATATTTTAACAGAAATCCAATGATATAAAAATAGAAGTTCCAAAACCAGCGGAAAGAAAAATACAAGCCCGACCTCGGGAGTCACTAGTCATGAGCAAAAACTACTACAACTTTTCGAAGGCGGAACTGCGGTCGCCATGCAGCTACCTCGCAATCTCCAAGTGAAAGTCCGCACAATATAATCAGCACCCGCTAGCGTGGCCGGAGACACTTGGATCTGCACACAAGGTGCAGGGGGTAACGTGAGTACACAAACTCAGTAAGTAACAGGTCCAACCTATGGACTGACAGGTAGTGACGGACCAAACCTTAACAGGTTATAACATATATCTGAACAGGAAAAGTAGACATGCTTACAGTTCAAGTAAAGTTCAATAGTATTTAAATGCAACTGAACAATACAAAGTTCAAAACTTAGAGAATTTTCATATACCAATGCACAACTAGCATGGTCAATGTTCCATGAACCTCCACTCACAAGTAGTCAACCCCTCGGTACTGTATATGGCCATCCGGCCCAGGGAAGATCCATCCCGGGATATACATCACTGACCGCAGTCATACAGTACCGAGGACACATGCCAATCTAGCCTCACGGAAAAGATCCATCTCCCGGTATAATACTTCGGACAAGATCCATGTCCAGGGAAGATCAATCCCTCAATATCATCATCTGCGCTCACTGGGGGTGTAAAGACTCTGGAGGGGTTTCTCTCATTAGCCCAAGCGCTATAACAAAGCCAACGAAGGCTTGTTCAATATCTCGCAGCGGTGTGCAGCCCAAATCTCATACTGTCACACAATAAAAGGGTCTCGGCTTCACCCAGTCATAACTCACCAGTCTCACACACAGGCTCCAAATGTCATGATACTAGCCCAGTCAACAATAAAATGTGGCAAATAGTAATAATCAAGACTGGGACTGGATATATTATGCATGAAAAGGGACTGAGTACAAAATATCAGTAAAATAAATGATATGACAGCAAGCAACGACCTCTTGGGTCTCGATAATATCGGCGTGAAGCCTTAACATGATAATAAACATGATTTACAGCTCAACAACTAAATCACATAATTACAACACAGATATCGGTAAGAAAGAACCACTAAGTGGTGTTATGGAATGATCCAGGCCGCGTTTCCCACGGTGCACGCCCATACGCCCGTCACTTGGCATGGTGTCACCTTCATAATAATCATGAAACACCTAGTTCAGGGTTTCGAACCCGCAGAACCATGATTGGAAGCGTTACTTACCTCAAGCCAAGCCAAACTCTAGCCCGCGTCGCCCTTTCCTCTCGCTTCGGCCTCCAAATGCCTCGAATCTAACCAAAATCAGTTCGTAACCATCAATATATGCTAAAGGAGTGAAACGCATACAAATTAATCAAATTTCAGCACAATTCCCAAAATTGACCAAACCCGACCCCCGGGCCCACATCTCGGAAACCGACAAAATTTACATCAATAGAATCCTTATCCCCCCACGAGTTCATTTATACCAAAAGTACCAAAATCAGACCACAAATGGCCCCTCAAATCCCTAATTTTAGGTCTCCAATTTTTCAAGCACTAAACCCTAATTTGCTACTGATTTTCCCATAAATTTCAAGCTTACAACCTTAAAAATCATCATAAAAACGAGTTTAGGGACCAAGGACCTTACCTTTGAGGAACTCTCTCGAATTCTCCCTTGAATTTTCTCTCCAAAGCTTCTTCCCGTTTGAAATGTTATGAAAAATAACCCAAATTCGCGAAGGGCGAAATATACATGTTCTAACCCAGCAAAACCGCATCAGCGGTCCATTTATCGCACCTGCGGACCCGCACCTGCGGTCCCAGGTGCGCATCTGCGGATTCCACTTATCCGCCCCATCCACCGCACCTGCGATCAAATTCTTGCACCTGCGCCATCGCAGGTGCGCCCAAAATTCCGCTTCTGCGGCTCCAACCTTTCCCTCTCTTGTCCGAATATGCGACTTCACTTCCGCTTCTGCGGGCCCACACCTGCGGTCCCCAATCCGCATGTGTGGTTATGACAGGTTCAGCTGCTTCAGCTACAACTTTCAAGTTCCAAACATTCTGATAACTATCCGAAGTCACCCCGAGGCCCCCGGGACCTCAACCAAAAATACGGACAAGTCATGTACCACTATCCAAACTTATGCCAATCTTTGAAACACCTAAAACAACGTCGGAACATCAAATTAACCATGGATTCAAGCCTAAGAACTCCAAAAACATCCGAATTCCGCTTTTTATCAAAAAGTCTATCAAACCTCGCTCGAATGACCTGAAATTTTGCACGCACGTCACAAATGACACAACGGACCTACTCCATCTTTCGGAATTCCATTCCGACCCCTATATCAATATCTCCCCTATCTATCGGAAAATGCCAAAATTCCAATTTCGCCAATTCAAGCCGAAATCTACTCCGCACTTCGAAAACACATTCTGATCACGCTCCTAAGCCCCAAATCACCTCCCGAAGCTATCCGAATCATAAAACCCAAATTCCGAGATCATTTGCTCGCAAGTCAACTTCCGATTGACTTTTCCAACTAAAGACCAGCTTAAGAGACTAAGAGTCTCAAACCTTTCCCAAAACTCCGGATTCGAACCGACTAACCCAACATCACATAATATAGATGACCAAAGCATAAAGAAGCAGAAATTGGGGAAACAGAGCGGTAACTCATTAAACGACCGGCCGGGTCGTTACATCCTCCCCCTTTTAAACAAACGTTCGTCCTCAAACGAGTCAAGAAACATACCTGAAGCCTCAAAGAGGTGAGAATATCTGCTCCGCATCTCCCGCTCGGTTTCCCAGGTAGCCTCCTCCACGGGCCAACCTCTCCACTACACTTTCACTGAAGCTAGATCCTTCGATCTCAACTTTCGAACCTGACGCTCCAGAATGGCTGCTGGCTCCACATCATAAGTCTAATCTCGCTATAACTGAACCGTGCTGAAATCCAAAACATGAGACGAATCCCTAATATACTTCCGGAGCACAGAAATATGAAACACCAGATTCACACTCGACAAGCTGGGTGGCAAAACAAGCTCATAAGCTACCTCTCCAATCCTTCGAAGCACCTCAAAAGGCCCAATGAACCGAGGACTCAATTTACCTTTCTTCCCAAATCTCATAACACCCTTCATGGGAGACACCATCAGTAGAACTTTCTCCCCAACCATATAGGACACATCACAGACCTTCCTGTCAGCATAGCTCATCTGTCTCGATTGCGCTGTACGAAGCCTCTCCCGAATTACCTTCACCTTGCCCAAAGCATCCTGCACTAAGTCCGTGCCCAAAAGCCTGGCCTCACCCAGCTCGAACCATCCAACTGGAGATCTACACCGCCTCCCATATAGAGCCTCATATGGAGCCATCTGAATACTCGACTGATAACTATTGTTATAAGAAAACTCCGCGAGTAGTAGAAACTGATCCCATAAACCAGCAAAGTCAATCACACAAGCACGCAACATGTCCTCCAATATCTGAATAGTGCGCTCGAACTGCCCATCCGTCTGAGGGTGAAAAGCTGTGCTCAACTCGACCTGAGTACCCAACTCTCTCTGCACGGCCCTCCAAAACTGCGAAGTAAACTGAGTGCCCCTATCAGAAATGATGGAAACTGGGACACCATGCAAGTGCACAATCTCGCGAATATAGATCTGTGCCAACCGCTCCGAAGAATAGGTAGTACAAATAGGAATGAAGTGTGCAGACTTGGTCAGCCGATCCACAATCACCCAAATAGCATCGAACTTCTTCAAAGTCCGTGGGAGCCCAACTACAAAGTCCATGGTAATGCACTCCTATTTCCACTCTGGAATCTCTATCTGCTGAAGCAAGCCACCCGGTCTCTGATGCTCATATTTCACCTGCTGATAATTGAGGCACCGAGCTACAAATCCCACAATGTTCTTCTTCATTCTTCTCCACCAGTAATGCTGCCTCAAATCCTTATACATCTTCACGGCTCCCGGATGGATGGAATACTGCGAGCTATGGGCCTCCTCCAGAATCAACTCCTGAAGCCCATCAATATTGGGCACGCATATCCGGCCCTGCATCCTCAATATCCCATCATCACCAATAGTCACATCTCTGGCATCGTCATGCCGAACTCTCTCCTTAAGAACATGCAAGTGAGGATCATCATACTGGCATTTTCTGATGCGATCAAATAAGAAAGACCGAGAAATCACACAAGCTAATACCCGTCTGGGCTTCAAAATATCCAACCTCATGAACCGATTGGCCATATCCTGAACATCAACTGCAAGAGGTCTCTCCCCAACAGGAATATATGCCAAACTACCCATGCTCACCGCCTTTCTGCTCAAGGCATCTGCCACTACATTTGCCTTTCCCGGATGTTATAAGATAATGATTTCGTAATCCTTCAACAGCTCTAACCATCTCCGCTGCCTCAAATTGAGATCTTTCTGTTTGAACAAGTGCTAGAGGCTACGATGACCAGTAAACACCTCAAGAGACACACCATACAAGTAATACCTCCAAATCTTCAACGCGTGAACAATGGCAGCCAACTCTAAATCATGAACGGGGTAGTTCTTCTCATGGGGCTTCAACCGACGAGAAGCATAAGTAATAACCCTAGCCTCCTACATCAACACACATCCAATACCCACTCTCGATGCATCACAATACCCCGTATATGAACTTGAAGCTTATGGCAAAACTAACACTGGAGCCGTGGTCAAGGCAATCTTGAGCTTCTGAAAGCTCGCCTCACACTCATCAGACCACTGGAATGGAGCACCCTTCCGAGTCAAGTTGGTCAAGGGTGATGCAATGGACGAAAATCCCTGAACGAACCGACGGTAATAACCCTCCAATCCAAGAAAACTGCTAATCTCTGTGGCTGAGGACGATCTGAGCCAACTCCGAACTGCCTCTATCTTCTTCGGATCAACCTGAATACCCTCGCTGGACACCACGTGCCCCAAGAAAGCCACTGAACTGAGCTAAAACTCACATTTGGAGAACTTTGCATGAAGCTTCTCCTCCCTCAATCTCTGCAATACCACTCTCAAATGCTTTGCGTGCTCCTCCTAACTACGCAAGTATACCAGAATATCATCAATGAAAACTATGACAAACGAGTTGAGATACGGCCGGAAAACGCTGTTCATCAAATGCATGAACGCTGCTGGGGCATTGGTCAGCCTAAAAGACATCACAAGGAACTCATAGTGGCCATATCGGGTCCTGAAAACTGTCTTAAGAATATTCAAGTCCCTGATCTTCAGCTGGTGATACCCTGAACGGACATCAATCTTGGAGAACACCCTCGCCCCTGGAGCTGGTCGAACAAGTCATCTATGCGAGGCAGGGGATACTTTTCTTAACTATAACCTTGTTCAACTGCCTGTAATCAATGCACATCCTCATAGTGCCATCCTTCTTCTTCACAAACAAGACAAGAGCACCCCACGACGAATCACTAGGCCGAATAAACCCCTTATCAAGGAGTTCCTAAAGCTGCTCCTTCAACTCCTTCAACTCCGTTGGTGCCATACGACACGGTGGAATAGAAATGGGCTGAGCGCTCGGCACCAGGTCAATACCAAAATCAATATCCCTGTCGGTGGCATGCCCGGTAGGTCTGCAGGAAACACATCGGGAAAATCCCTCACAATTGCAATAGAATCAATGCTGGGAGTCTCTGCACCAACACCTCTCACAAATGCTAAGTATGAAAGACAACCTTTCCCAACCATACGCTGGGCCTTCAAGAAAGAGATTACCCTACTGGGAACATAATCAGACAAACCTCGCCACTCAATCCGTGGCACACCCGGCATAGCTAAAGTCACTGTCTTTGCGTGACAATCCAAAATAGCCCGACACGGAGATAACCAATCCATGGCTAATATAACATCGAAGTCCACCATGAAAAGTAACAGAAGATCCACACGGGTCTCAAGACCCCCAATAGACACAACGCACGACAGGTATACACGGTCGACCACAACATTATCGCCCACCGGAGTAGATACATGAACACAAGAAACGAGAGACTCGTAGGGTGTATCCAAATAATGGGCAAAATATGATGACACATAAGAGAAAGTAGAACCGGGATCAAATAATACATAGGCATCTCTACGGCAGACTGAGATAATACCTGTGATCACAGCATCTGAAGCAATATCATCTGGTTTTGCTGGAAGTGCATAGAAATGGGCCTGACCACCACCTGATCGGGCTCCCCCTCTAGGGCGATCCCTAGCTGACTGACCTCTACCCCTAGCTGACTGAGCGGGTGGGGAAGCAAATGGTGCTGAAGCTGAAGGCTGACTCCTCTGCTCGGATGATCCTCTCGTAAGATGGGGAAAAACCCTTTTGATATGACCCGAATCTCCACACTCGAAGAAACCTCTCATGGCAAATATCGGTGGGGACTAGAGGGAGCCCCGCACACCGGGATGCCCACTAGAAGAACCAGGCATAGATAAGCTTTGGACTGATGGTGCCTGAGTCAAAAACTGAGCTGGAAGGGCATTGAGAGACGAGTGGCCCAGATGAGAACCATGGCCAGATGACCCACCACGATGACCTGAACAAGCTAGCTAAGCATGCCTAAATGAATGGTCTCTGCCGTGCTGAAATTGACCTCCCGAAGAAGAACCACCAAAGCCACCAGATCATCGAGGCCTCTTGGCCTCCATCTCCTCTCACTTATGGAAACGAACTAACTCAATCTCTCTAGCAATATCAACCACCTCCTCGTAAGAAGTGTCAGATACTCACTCTCTAGTCAGAAAAATCCGTAGCTGATAGTTGAGGCCATCAACGAACCTCCCGATCCTCTCCCTATCCGAGGGAACTAGCCAGATAGCATGGCAGGCCAACTCGGAGAACCTCATCTCATATTGCGTCACAGATATGCCCTCCTGACGCAGCTGCTCGAACTGCCTGCGCAGCTCCTCCCTGCGGGAATGCGGTACATACTTCTCTAGGAAGAGAATGGAGAACTGATGCCAGGTAAGGGGCGATGCACCAACAGGCCTACGCCTCCCACCAAGTGAAGGCAGCCCTAGAAAACTGAAAAGTTATAAATGCAACTCCGCTAGTCTCCAGAATCCCTCCTGTACGTAAAATCCTCTGGCACTTGTCTAAGAAACCCTGGGCATCCTCGCCCTCTGCTCTGCTGAAAGTCGCAGGCTGAAGTCTACCAAATCTGTCCAGTCGACGCTGCTCATCATCGGGGGCAACTGGCTAGGCCGGTGGTGCCTCCAGTGTCTGAAGTCCCTGCACAACCTGCTCGGGTGTGCAAGCGGCGGTAGTCTGAGTGCCTCCCCCGGCCTGGGAAGTAGCTGCCGTAGTAGAGACTGTGACTGCCTGAGCGAGACTGGTGCACACTGTCAGAATTAGAGCCAAGGTCACCTGGAGACCCGGAATAACAATACGCACAACTGGTGCCTGAGACGGTACTGCTGGAGCATCCTCCGCTAGAGCCTGATCATGAACTGGGGCGGCTGGTGGATCTGCAGGTGCTGCCCTAGCTGCTGTGCAGGCCACACCCCTGCCCCTACCACAGCCTCGACCGCGTCCTCGGCCTCTAGCGGCCCCAGCTAGTGGTACCGGTGGTCGTCCATCCTTGCCGGCAGCACGTGTCCTTGCCATCTATGAGAGAATAGAATAATAGAATTTTAGTCCTAGGATCAACAATTTCGCACGTCAAGAATTCAAGAAAATGAAGTTTTCCTAAAGGTTTTGCAGCCTCCCGAGGATAAATACAGACGTCTCCGTACCGATCCGCGAGACTCCACTTAACCTGCTCATGATTCGTGAGACCTATATAACCATAGGCTTTGATACCAACATGTCACGACCCAAAAATCGACCCGGTCGTGATGGCACCTATCCTGGAACTAGGCCAACCACTAATGTCCAATTACTCTATTTTTCCAATTGAAAAGTTTGAGAAAACATCATGTTTTAACAGAAATACAATGATATAAAAATAGAAGTTCCAAAACCAGCAGAAAGAAAAATACAAGCTCGACCTCTGGTGTCACTGGTCATGAGCAAAAACTACTACAACTGTTCGAAATAACAAGACTAGTACAGTCTGAAAATATCCAACATATAAACTAGAGGGAGATAGGGAAGGAGAAGGCGGAACTACGCTCGCCAAGCAGCTACCTTGCAATTGAAAGTCCGCACAATATAATCATCAGCAGCTACCGTCACCCGAGACACCTGGATTTGCACACAAGGTGCAGGGGGTAACGTGAGTACACTAGCTCAGTAAGTAACAAGTCCAACCTATGGTCTGACAGGTAGTGATGGACCAAACCTCAACAGGTAATAACATATATCTGAAAAGGAAAAGTAGACATGCTTACAGTTCAAGTAAAGTTCAATATTATTTAAATGCAACTGAATAGTACGAAGTTCAAAACTCAGAGAATTTTTCATATACCAATGCACAACTAGCATGGTCAATGTTCCATGAACCTCCACTCACAAGTACTCAACCCCTCGGTACTGTATATGGCCATCCGACCCAGGGAAGATCCATCCCGGAATATACATCACTGACCGCAGTCATCCAGTACCGAGGACACATGCCAATCCAGCCTCACGGAGAAGATCCATCTCCCACTATAATACTTCGGACAAGATCCGTGTCCAGGGAAGATCCATCCCTCAATATCATCATCTGCACTCACTAGGGGTGTAAAGACTCCGGAGGGGCTTCTCTCATTGGCCCAAGCGCTATAACAAAGCCAACGAAGGCTTGTTCAATATCTCGCAGCGGTGTGCAGCCCAAATTTCATACTGTCACTCAATAGCAGGCTCTCGGCCTCACTCAGTCATAACTCACCAGTCTCACACACAGGCTCCAAATGTCATGATACTAGCCCGATCAATAATAAAATGTGGCAAATAGTAATAATCAAGAATGGGACAGGATATATATAATATGCATGAAAAGGGACTGAGTACAGAATATCAGTAAAATAAATGATATGACAGCAAGCAACGACCTCTTGGGTCTCAATAATATCAGCGTGAAGCCTTAACATGATAATCAGCATGATTTACAGCTCAACAACTAAATCACACAATTACAACACAGATATCGGTAAGAAAGAACCACTAAGCGGTGTTATGGAATGATCCAGGTCGCGTTTCCCACGGTGCACACCCATACGCCCGTCACTTGGCATGGCGTCACCTTCATAATAATCTTGAATCAAATAATTCGGGGTTTCGAACCCGCAGAATAAAGATTGAAAGCGTTACTTACCTCAAGCCAAGCCAAACTCTAGCCCGCGACGCCCTTTTCTCTTGATTCGGCCTCCAAATGCCTCGAATATAACCAAAATCAGTTCGTAACCATCAATATATGCTATAGGAGTGAAACCCATACGAAATTAATAGAATTACAACACAATTCCCAAAATTGACCAAACTCGACCCCGGGCCCACATCTCGAAATCCGACAAAATTTTCATCAATGGAATCCTTATCCCCCCACGAGTTCATTCATACCAAAAGTACCAAAATCCAACCACAAATGGCCCCTCAAATCCCTAATTTTAGGTCTCTAATTATCCAAGCCCTAAACCCCAATTTGCTACCGATTTTCTCATAGATTGCAAGCTTACAACCTTAACAATCATCATAAAAACGAGTTTAGGGACCAAGGACCGGTAACTCTCTTGAATTCTCCCTTGAATTTTCTCTCCAAAGCTTCTTCCCGTTTGAAATGTTATGAAAAATAACCCAAATTCACGAAGGGTGAAACATACATGTTTTGACCGAGCAAAACTGCATCTGCGGTCCACTAATCGCACCTGCGGACCCGCACCTGCGGTCCTAGGTGCGCATCTGCGGATTCCACTTATCCGCCCCAGCCACAGCACCTGCGATCAAATTCTCGCACTTGCGCCATCGCAGGTGCGCCCAAAGTTCCGCTTCTGCTGCTCTAGCCTCTCCCTCTCTTGACTGCATCTGCGACTTCACTTCCGCTTCTGCGGGCCCGCACTTGCGATCCCCAATCTGCAGGTGCGGATATGACAGGTTCAGCAACTTCAGCTACAACTTTCAAGTTCCAAACTTTCCGATAACCATCCGAAATCACCCCGAGGCCCCCGGGACCTCAACCAAAAATACGGACAAGTCATATACCACTATCGAAACTTATACTAATCTTCGAAACACCTAAAACAATGTCGGAACATCAAATTAACCATGGATTCAAGAATAAGAATTCCAAAAACTTCCAAATTCCGCTTTTGATCAGAAAGTATATCAAACCTCGCTTGAATGACCTGAAATTTTGCAGACACGTCACAAATGACACAATGGACCTACTCCAACTTCCGGAATTCCATTCCGACCCCTACATCAAAATCTCCCCTATCGACCGGAACACGCCAAAATTCCAATTTTGCCAATTCAAGCGTAAAGCTACTCTGGACTTCCAAAACACATTCCGATCACGCTCCTAAGCCCCAAATCACCTCTTGAAGCTATCCAAATCATAAAACCCAAATTTCGGGATCGTTTGCTCACAAGTCAACTTCTGATTGACTTTTCCAACTACAAACCAGCTTAAGATACTAAGTGTCGCAAACCTTTCCCAAAACCATTCCGGATTCGAACCAACTAACTCGACACCACATAATATAGATGATCAAAGCATAAAGAAGAAGAAATGGGGGAAACGGAGCGGTAATTCATGAAACGACCGGCCGAGTCGTTACAAGAAGACTATAACGCGGTGAACTTTAATGCATTCAACAAAGACAACGACACCACATCACAATTGAGAATTCCACCATGCCTGAAAGATACCAAGTCTCGTCACTTCATCACCTAAACCTGGAAATCTATAGTCTATTTGCCTATCCTCCGCTGGAATAAAATGGTGAACTTTTGAATCATGCACTGAGAAAAACCACCTTTCACGTCATTCACTGCGTCGACACATAAGTGAGCACCCTACCATTACATCAATACTGTGAGATAGCAATTTATGAACTTCATAGCAACATGCGCATAGCCTCAAAACCATCAGAAAAACAACTACTGAGCTGAAATAACTGAACATCCTTCCGCAAGAAGACGATTATAACTTGCTCGAATGTGCGGTGAGAAATATCCTGCTCCACGTATGCAGTACCACAACAGCTCCTCGATGCCCAATTGACACGAGCGCTCGACATCATATAAGAATTAGTAGGAAGGAAATAAAGGCACAAGCCTCAAAGGAATCAAATCGCACGATGAGGAATCAAGAAGGGAAGTGCTCCTAACATCCCTGTAGCCTCTTGAAGACAAGTACAAACGCCTACGTACCGATCCGCGAGACCCTACCAGACTTGCTCATGACACTTGAGATCCAAGTGAACCTACCGCTCTAATACCAAGATGTCACGACCCAAAATCCATAATAGGTTGTGATGGCGCCTAACGACGGCGTCAGACAAGCCAACGTTGATTTATCAATTATTTTACCCATTTATTACTTTGAAATTACTAATTCCAAATAATTTGATAGTATAAAATAGAATTTATAGAGTAAATAATGATAATTACGTGATCTATGATAACAACAACCAGAATAAACTCCCAAAAATAGGTGTCACAAGTGCATGAGCATTTTTCTAAGGAGTACAACAATAATACAACATATGTCCAGAATATAAATAGGACAGGACAAAATCAATGGAACAGTGGGGACTCGGTGGATTGCGGTGCGTATCCTGAGTTGTAGCTCACATAATGTCTCCTCAACAGATGCGCCTACGCGCTATGGTAATCACTAAATGAACCTATCAGATCTTGCACATTTTGTGCAAAAGTGCAGCATGCGTATGTAAATAAACATGTACCCAATAAGTATCTAGCCTAAACCCGGAGAAGTAGTGATGATGGGTCGATATCAAAACTTACTAGAGGTCCAATAAAATAATATAGTAATTTTTGTAACAGATATGAAGTGCACAAAAATAGTGGGGAAAATCTGTAAATTCCATTATCTTCCAAATATTCCTTTAAAACGTAAATTCCTCGATCTTGGATTCTACCTTAATTGTTCAAAAAAATAAGGAATACCATAAAATATTGGGCATCAGTGGAGGTTTTATCTCGTGAATATTCAGACTACTGGCAATATCACGCGATTCTGCCGAGGTCGTTCGGCCCGATCCAAAATAGTGTGTACACTATCGAGGGTCGAGCGGCACGGACCATAGATGTATCTATATACTGCTGAGGCATTCGGCCCACTCCACAAAAAGGAAGGAAATTACCGAATTACGAGACACGTGCTTACCATTTAGTACATGAGCACAAAATGAGTATAACCTTACCGTTTCTCAATTATATTGCGAAAAACTCAAAGTGATAAAGCTTGCCTTAAGATATACGTAGTTTCTAAATTAAGTTAAATTATAGTTTCACTTAATTAAGCCAACAGAATAAGTTCAAGTAATTGATGATATCCTAAGTCTACCCGGACATAAACATGCTTTAGCTACGTATAGACTCTCATCACCTCGTGCGTATGTAGCACCCGCAACTAGTAGCACATAGCAATTACATCACCTAGGGGGGTAGGTTCCCCCTCACAGAGTTAGACAGGAGACTTACCTCGCTCCAAAGTTTCATAACCGGCTCCAACACCTCTCTAACTCTTCAATCCCAAGCCAAACGATCCGAAACTAGTCAAAAAAATGTGCAAAGCAATAATAATACACTCTAATACTCATAATAACTCAATTCATAACAATTCCCAGCTCCGCTAGAAAAATCAATAAAGTAAACCCTCGGGCCCACGTGCCCGATGCCATTTTTTTTGAATATATCCTTTACCCATAATACTACAAACTCAAATATATGGTTTATTCCCAATTCCATGCCCAATTTCATGGTCAAAATTCAAAAATACCGATTTCTAGGTTTTCTACCAAAATCTCGCAATTTCTACAAATTTCCATGTTGAAATCCCTATAAAATCCATGTATTTAACTCAAAATAGGTGGGAATAACTTACCTTTCCATAGATGATGAAAACCTCCAGTTGAAGTTCTCCAAGGATCTCCCAACCAAGAGAGAATTAAAGAAAATGGGCCAAACTGTATAAAACGAAGCCCTCTACCCAGCGTTCCTCGCCCCTGCGGTCACTTGATCGCTTTTGCGGTAGCGCAGGTGCGACCAAAATACCGCTTCTGCGGTCCCCCTTCAGCCCCCTACCTTCGGATCTCCGGACCAGGTTCCGATTCTGCGTAGTAGCACCTGCGACTATGGATCCGCTTCTGCGGTCTCGCAGGTGCGGCACAAACCTCACACCTACGCCTCCAACCCAGCTCCCTTCCACCCGCTTCTGCCGTTCACTGCCTTGCTTCTACGAGGCCACTTCTATGATGAAGCTTCCACAAAAGCGGTTGCACCAACAACCTGAAAAATCCCAGCATTCCCTTAAGTCCAAAATCCGATTTGAATTCCACCCGAAACTCACCCGAGGCCCTCAGGACCCTGTCCAAAAATACAAACACATCCCAAAACATGACAAGGACTTAGTCAAAGCCTCAAACCACGTCAAACAACATCAAAACCGTGAACCGCGCCTCGAATCAAACTTGTGAATTTCCGAATTTCCAAATCTTATATCTTGTGCCGAAACATATCAAATCAATCCGGAATGGCTTCAAATATTGCACACAAGTCACATTGGACATTGCGGACCTACTCCAACTTATGAAATGGGTATTCGAACCCGATATCAAATAGTCCACTCCCGGTCAAACTTCCCAAAAACCTTCAAATTTCCAACTTTTGCCAATTGAATCCGAAATGACCTACGGGCCTCCAAATCCACATCTGGACGCGCTCCAAGACCAGAATCACCATACGGAGCTATTCTCAGGCTTCGAATCCCAAATGGACATTGATAACATCAAAATTCACTTCAACTCAAACTTACGAAATTCATCCAGAATGCCAGTTTTTCACAATAAGCGCTGAAATGCTCCCCGATCATCCAAAACCCGATCCAGACATACCGCCAACTCCAAAATCATCATACAAACCTATTGGAACCTTTAAATCCCGATTCCAAGGTCGTTTACTCGAAAGTCAAACCTTGGTCAACTCTTCCAATTTAAAGCTTCCGAAATGAGAATTTTTTTTTCATCCGAATCAACTTCGAACTTCCCAAAATTCAATAACCACACGTACAAGTCATAATTCCTTAAGTGTGACAGCCTATATCTTTATACGAAAGAGTATTCGTATGCTAATTGATGTAAGCTCAAAAATGAGATCATCTTTGAGAATACATAAATTAAGTTAATCATGTTACCTTGGAGATTACAAATCTATAGATCATGGATAACAAGTACCAAGAGGTTTGAAAGGCTAAGAAGCTAAAAAAAATTAAAGAAAATAACTTTCATCGAATGTCGACAAGTTGGGAATACTATAACATGTACTTTTGTTACGAGACTAGGGTGATTAACAAGATAATTAGATTATGTTATGAGTTATTTTAGTCATATGATAGTCGTGTGTTATTTTTTTAAGTCAAGCAAGTTGTGGAACAAAAGTTGGCAAAGGTAGTCACAAGTTACATTCATAAATGTGCTGAAAATTTGGTCAAATGTAAATAGGTTTTCTCTCAATATACTTAGAATTAGGGGACGATCTACCTAAAAAATTGAATATCAATGACTCTATTTTCTAACGCATTGAACCGTTTTTCAATACGACATTTGAGTAGAGATATATGTGCGTTTCCGCGAAAGTGCGCAGACTGCTAGGTGACAAGTAAGTGTGTCACCTACTTGCTTAAATGAGAGTCCAAAAAGCGGCTATTACGGGTTGGCCAAAGAGCCCATTTAAGAGCTTATCTCCTGAAATATGCCATTCAATTATATGACACAATAACCAGAACTAAACCCCTGCAAACATCCTCACAAAAATTGCCCACAAACCCTAATTGATTTTCTCTCCTCTTCAAGTTGTAGTTGGAGATAAAACCTAGAGTTTGAAGAACCAAAATAAGATATTAGTTATTCAACAAATAAGATATGTTTACTGCTCTCTTTCATCCATTTTTTCTGCTTGAGATATATGGAAAGTCATTCTATAATTGTAAGAACTCACGGGACGGTGATCGGAAGTCGTGAGTTCGAGTTATTCACTTGCAGCGGACTGTTTTGTGTTGCTGTTGGATTGTGTGTTTTACTACTATTTTCTGGAGTTTTGGAGGAGGGAGGGTGTGGAGAAAAACCACATAAATTCAGGGTGGAGGGCTGGTCATCGTTGTATCATATTCGGACTGTTTGACACTACTAAGGTGGTCGTTTTGTGTATGAAGAGATTGAGTTGTGTTCTTATGTTATTGGTGTTATCTTGAATTTGGAGGAAGTATGGATTATCGGAGAGATGCTGCCCGTTTTTATACAAAATAAGCTCGTCGTTCATTGTGCAATAGTTGTACCTTTCGTAACTTAATGATAGTATTATTATAATTGTTGTAGATTAAGGTGCGAAGAGGCGAGTTCAACTTGGTGATTGGAAAGATTGTGATAAGGTATGTTAAGGCTAAAACTTTCCTTCATTTTGGAATGATCCAGTAACTACATGTGTTTGATAACGAGACATAAAGAGAAGTTCATATTCCTGAATTTATGTACATTGTCCTAGTCTCATAAGTTACATCATTCTCTCTTACTGGGACTTCATATTCAGTTTAGATTTGTCTTCTTTCTGCAAAGATAGCATAGAGTAAGTTACAACTATATTACTTACAATATTGAGAGAGTTGAGTAAGTATCAGCAGGTGAGTAAAGCTTCAGATTATCTTTGACTCCCAATTACTTTAAGTAATTATGTTATCAATTCAATTTCAACTTTTAGTTATTTTATTGCCTTACATACTCGGTACGTTATTTCGTACTGACGTCCCTTTTGCCGGGAACGCTGCATTTCATGCCTGCAGGACCTGATTGACAGTTGGACAGACCATCCCAGCAGACAGAGTCAACCATCAACTTGGTTGGTAAGCTCCACTTCCTCGGAGTTATCACGCCTAGACCTTGGTGTCCATTCTATATAAACAGGTTTGATGGGTAGGTTGAGGCCCTATCTCGACCATGGTACAGTTTAGTTTTCTCTAGAGGCTTGTAGACGAGTCCTGTATATTTTGTATATCAGTAGATGTTCATGGCAGCTTCGTCCGCCTGCACAGTTATATATATCAACTTTTGAGTAGGTTTACTCCATAGATGAGAGGCATTATTTTCAGACGATTCAGAATATGGCCTCATCGGCCTAAGTTGAGGATTACCCCTCTAGAGTTCACAGTTACAGTGTAGTATGCTCTCGGGCCGAGTATGGTACCGGCTGCTAGCCACGCCTCTTCAAGTTTGGGTCATGACGAACTTGGTATCAGAGCAGTTCTGTCTTAGGGAGTCTACAAGTCGTTTCTAGTAGAGCCTTGTTTATAGATATGTTGTGCACCACATTATATAAAAAGGAAGCTACAGGGCATTTAGGAGTTTGTTACCCTTCTTTCATATCCACATCGTGCTATAGAGCTAAGTCATAAGAGTTTGAGCTAAGACTTATGTTTGCTAATTATAGAGATGCTTGCAATTAGAAAACTTACAGCTAGCCAATGCTCTAATACATCGGCAAGTAAGGGCATTAGAAGAGACAGAATTCTTGATGGCGTGGCCCTGTTTGAGACCCTATTAGATCGTGCATACCAGATGGTGCACTCTAGAATAGTACAGTCAGATATGAATACTAAAACGTTAAAAAATACCAGAAGACGTGTAGTGGCATCCTAGAAGGGATAAATATTTACTTTAGTATGACTCCCGCCCCTAGTAAAAAGAGAATAGTAGGAGACCCGAAGAGCTAGTGAGATAAAGCAAGGGGAGATAAAAGTGAAAGAATATTTTGTTGAAGTTTTCAGAATAAGGTAATAAATACAGATTTAGAAGGAGAATAAGAACCTAGTAAATGAAACATTACGAATAAGATGCGATAAGAGGGTGGTAACGGTAAATCATAATAAGAGAGGATGACATAGTCTATAGTCAAGTAAAGGAAAAGACAAGAGGTGACAGGCCTTGAGACTATAAAAGAGTATAAGTCATAATGTCATATCCTCATTTCGAGCAAATGAGTTGGCGACTCCAACTTAATTACCAGAAGGCTAAGTTAGACCCCCCGGAGTAATAGAAATCAACATAGGTTAGTAAACAAGAAAAAAAAAATTAAACATGATTTAGTGACCAAAGGATTCAATAATCGTCGGCATTGTAAGAATTTCAGAATTCGTGTTCCGGAAATGATAGAATGGACATCGGAAAAAAACTTTTGAAAGTCATTCAGGAAGACACTTCCCTAAAGCAAGCAATGTGAGTAGAGTTATGCTTAAGGGACTAAGTGTGCCAGTTACACACTTAGAAGGGTTATCCCTGGTATAGAAGGGTTACTGTAAGGCGAGTAAGAGTCAGTGAAGACATGAAAAGACGCCAAAGATAAAGAGGTAAAATATTTATAGGTAATCTACATAGCATTATTAGTACTCCCCTAAAGGGGGAAAGATAGTGTGATATGGTACTAAGTCGGAGTTAGTGGTTCAGGTAACTATGGAATAGTAAAGGAAGAATGCGGTTAAAAGTGCGAAAGGAAAGAGATTGCATTTATTCAGATCCTACAGATATGTTGCAACTCTAGAAAATTATGCAAGCAAGATGCCGGGGAGAGGCAATAAGGTTCCCGTCCAAGATGTTATTGATAAATAAGTCTGAATGGACACTTGATTCATAAGGAGCTAGTGCGAGAGGTAAGTTAAGATAAAGGACATAACCTAAGAGAGATTACACAAATACAGATATGAGAATGGACCAATGAGTAGTTAGTAGTTGATTCAGGAAGAGCCCACTTATGGCTAGACAAGACGTTACAGATAAATCAGCAGATCATGCAAGATAAACATAGTGAACCCCAGCATACGGAATTCAGTCTAACACATATGACATCGTAATCCTTCAGAAATATTCAGATAGGAGCCGACGTAGTTGAAGGTACCGTATAAGTATTATGGAAATAAAAGAGAGTACCCTAAGGGAGATAACCAAAATTTCAGTTATGAAGTAACCCTACGAGTACAAGGGCGCGGAGGTACGTAACTAAGGATAATTATAGGCATGTAAGAACATCAAAAATTACTTCGGGTATACGATGTAATAAGCTCACAACTTTACAGGAGTTAGAGGGTCTCCCCTAAGTGCTTCACCGAAAGACTAGCCGAGGAAATAAGGAAGAAGGCTTCAACATAAGCATAGTTACCTAAAGAAGAAATGATCTTGTAACAACAGTCTCACTAAAATATTGTATGCACTACATAAGAAAACGACACCTATTGTGACTAAGGAACGAGAAGTAAAATCCAAAGTAATATTCCAGATCATATGAGTTGCACAAAATTCCAATATATGTGGGCACTAAGATAAGCCAAGTATTCATGCAACAAGTGGCGGAATCACCAGGAAAAGTAATTGCTTAATTTTACTAAAAGTGAGAAGGCACGAAAGGAATTATTCGATCTATGACCTAGAGTTAGTTACGTTATGAACACACTTATGATTTCGGAGTGTTATCAATGTAGCATATATATTGGAATATATACAGCTATATGAGACTCCATATAAGTTAAAAGAATGAATTGACTCCACGTCACAGACAAAGCTTGAATTGGTAGAAGGTTATATCATGGATGTTCCAGAGCGTCGACGAGGGGCTATTGTAATAACTAATACCCTGAGTCGCAGATCAGAAGATAAAGTAAGCCTACTTAAAGGTTGAGATAGAAGAGGAAACTAAAGAGTTACATCGGCACAGTCAATTATGAGTCTGATTATTAGACCCTGATGGGTATAAAAATCGTGATTTAGAACATTGTAGAATCACTCCAAATATCAGAGGTACAAAAGAGATAGTACAACGGCCATATTCTATAATGGCTCTACGATAAATCTAGTTAGAATAGTACAAACCTCATAAGAAGTCAGTATGAAGCCTTCGCCGGATTGTGTATGCACATGATGCGAAAGTGTTATAGTAGAGCTTTAAGGTGTTGATGTGGATTCCACCTATGTGGAATGGAGGTTACGAAAGAGACAGAAGATACGATGAAGATTTAAGGGTAAGTAAGGTACATGTGAAGAAGGTACGAGATGCCTAAGTACAGAAGGTTAAGAATAATCCAGATATTAGATAGAGGGCTGGAAGCATCGTAATTCTTTATCAATAAATGATAGTGTTGTCGTCAGTGGCATATCTTCCAGCCTATGGTTTCTAGGTACAAAGAGGTCTAGTTAAGAAAGAAAAGAAGAGTTAGAGACGATATGATGTCTCACTTGAGGTTCCAGAAAAACATAAGGAAATCTATGGTGCTAGAAAGTTAAAGGAAGATTGCAAGTAGTATAAATAGATATATGAAGGTCGCAAGCTAAAGTATGATAGAGCGACAAGGTTTTAGGCAGATAGGAGTTAGGATAAGAAAAGGTGAGTGAGAAGGTGACGGGGATAGGTAAGTCCTCGGGATTAAACCCATCACAACAAGAGATCTGATGGTTTCCATAAGTTATAAAAATCTCAATATAGCATGAGTGAACTCAGAGGAGTTTAAGACTAGGAGAATTTAGAAGAGATGGAATGCTACCCTAGTGGTAGAATAAGGGTGTAATTGTGATAGATAAGAGGATGGCGTTTAGGCCTTTGATTGGGTAATGATTCAAAGTAAATGGATTTCATAAATTGTACAGGATTAAAATATCCCCATAAGGTGAATCACATGGGGATGCTATGAAATACGATTATTGAAGTATAGTATTGACCCTAAGTGGATCAGGAAAATAACTCCAGATGTTCCCCGATGAGACGTGAGCCCTAGTGACAATATATCACATAAGAGGTTTCAAGTGATCAGTGATAGATTATAGATCAACATTAAGGTGAATCAATAATAGTTGGATGAATGTTCCAAAGTGTGAGATGGGATTAGGCTGTCATTCTTAAGATGAATTGTGACGAAGAAGCATTAAGGGACTTAAATCTATACATATAGGATAAGTAGCGAGAGAGTAACCTGGAGTTGGGTAGCAGATCTTAGCCATAATAAATCAAATTAAGTGTTGTGTTATAGCATAAGCTACCTAGATATAGTAAAGCCATAAGCATAGCTAACCGAGGCTATGAAACAAGATATAGCAATAGTCGTAAATTCGACAAAGTACCGAGCGAAAAACTTCTGTACACCTATAGATTCCCAGAGGGACAGCTTGCCATAGTTCTATATATATTCACAAAGTGAGGCCTAGAGATTGGCTAAAATCTAAAGGAAAAAGGAGAGAAGAGTCACATTGGTGCACATATAAGGGCAGATTCATACAAGCTGCATGACATAAGATAGCAATAGTTACGGGATTATAAGAATTTCGACCATAAGTCGTGGTGTGATAAAGAGGCCGAAAGGAGGGAATGCCCTGGCCTTTGGATTTATTCACAGATCAATTGCCTAGATGGAAAGGGCAGTGTCAGGACCTAATTCTAGTTTAGGTAGTGACGGCGCCCAACACCGTTGCTAAGCAAGCCAACAGTGAACTCTCTAGTGATTTTCATGTTTATTAAGTTATTCAAACAACCAACTTTCCTTAAATTTAAAGAATTTAATAAATAACAGATTCTTAAAGCGATCAAAAGCGAAAAAAACTAAATGAAATTGTAATTGTAGAAATACAACCCAAACTCATAAGTCTACTAGTGTGTGCCAAGACCCAGTGTCACAAGTGTATGAGCATTCTAGTAGAATATACAAAATAAATACTAGTATACTATCTGAAATGTAATAGACAAAAGAATATAACAAAATGAAGACTTCGGCTGCTGTAGTACGGCTCGGAAGGGCAGCTCACCGTAACGGGGTCAAATATGCGCGCCAGACTCGTAACCAGATGTACCTGCCTCAGATCCTATACAGTTAAGTACAGAAGTGTAGCATGAGTACATAAACAATATGTACCCAGTAAGTATCCAGTTTAACCTCGAAGAAGTAGTGACGAGGGGTCGACTTTGAAACTTACTATGGGCTAACAATAATATATTAAAAATGTTATAATAAGCATGGATTTGATGAATAATACTGAAAGCTTAATAACAGGAAATAATAAATTATTCTTTCAAAAATATTAAATCCCAAGTTCAGTTTTTATCATTTAACAACTTGCATTTCAAGACATTTAAGCAATATCAATCAGGCATAGTTCCACAGAGTTATCATGCGCAAATTATGTTGAGGTCGTACGGCCCGATCCAACATAATATTTAAACTGTGCACTGCCGAGGGTCGAACGACACGAACCATAGATGCATCTATCTGCTACCGAGGCGTTCGGCTCGCTCCACAAATTGAAATATTTCAAATAAGACACATGTTCTCATTTACAGTCAAGTGTTCCTTTCACACCTTCAAGTACGTGTATTTAACTTTTTGCTATTCCTTTTTCAAGTTCCAACAGGACTAAAACAATTAGATTAACAAGTCAGGGCGCAAAATTTCAAGTATAGCATGATACGACTCCTAGAATACCCGGACAATATAATTAGTAGCTACGTACGGACTCCAGTCACCTCGTACGTACGTAGCCCCCACAAGTAGGTACACATATTTATTTATTTCACTTATGGGGTAAATTCCCTCTTAAAAGTTTAGAAAAGAAACTTACCACGTCTCAAGGCATACTTTCCGGTCTAGGATTATGCTCAAGCCCTCAAATCGGTGCTGAAGTATCCAAAACTATTCAAATAGTGTATAAACTAATCAATATATGTTCAAAAAGTTCATATTCTAACTATTTAGGTAATTACCCAACCGTAAATGTAAGGTTCCTAAAATTTATCCCCGGGCCCACATGCCCGGCCGGAAATTTTCGAAGGAAGTTGTTACCCATAATCTTAGGAACATAAGTCTATGATTTTCACTAAGTTCCATGATCATTTTCGTGGTTAAATATCATTTTTATCAAAAACCTAGGTTTTCCATCTAACCCATGAATCCCACAATATTGCATGTTGTAATCTACCCATAAACTATGTATTAAACTCACATTAGGTAGAAATTACTTACCTTCAAAAGCAAGGTTGAAATCCCCTCCTTAAAAGCTCTCAAATTGCCCAAGAGTGAAAGAAAATGTGTAAAAATGGCTTAAGTCCCGTATAAAGTGAACCTCACTGCCTCCAGGGATTCTGCAACTGCGGTGCCTTGGCCGCATCTACGGTGTCGCACCTGTGAAAAAATCATCGCACGTGCGCATTTCCCCTACCTGGTCACGCTCTGCATCAGCGGGCTCAAGGGACCGCATCTGCGCACTAGCCCGCACCTGCGACCATTGATCTCGCACCTACGGTTGCGCAGGTGCACCAAAACCTCTGCACCTACGGTGCCTGGACTGTCCTCACTCGTTTGCTTATGCGGCTCGTGGCTAGCACCTGCGGCTGGCCAAGCGCAGGGTGATTATGACAGAAACCTGATGCTTCACCTGTTGCTCCAAATTCCTACCTTGGTCCTAGCCTCATCCCATTGACACTCGGGGCCCCCGGGGCCCTGTCCGAACATACCAACAAGTTTGGAATCATAAAACGGACTCGCTCGAACTCTCGAAACGCATGAAACAACATTAAAACTAAGAATCTCACCCTAAAACCAATTGAATCAAACTTATGAACTTCAAGTTCTTCAGTTTACTTCCAATGCGCCGAAAAATACTTAAACTACTCGAAATGACACCAAATTTTGCGTTCAAGTCTTAAATGACATTACAATATTGCCGGTCTCGTAATTCCATTTGGACCTGGATATCACCAAAACCCGTTCCAAACAAATTTAAAAGAACTTGTAAAATCTTCCAAGAATCAAGTTTCACTATTAAGCGCCGAAACGCTCCTGGGCCATCCAAAACCCAATCCAAACATACGCTCAAGTCCGAAATCATCACACGAACCTATTGGAACCGTCAAATCCCGATTCCGAAGTTGTTTTCTCAAAATATTGACTGAAGTGAAACTTAGCCTTTTTATGCCAACTTAAGGAACCAAGTATTCCGATTTTAACCCGAACACTTCCAAATCCCGAACTAACCATCCCCGCAAGTCATAAATCAATAAAAGCATGTACGTGAAATCTTATTTTAGGGAATGGGGTTCTAGAATGCAAAACGACCAGTTGGGTCGTTACATTCTCCACCTCTTAAACGAACGTTCATCCTCGAACGGGTTTAGATTCATACCCGAAGTGCTGAATAATGGTGGATATCTGCTCCACATGTCCTCCTCGGACTCCTAGGTTGCCTCCTCGACTGGTTGGTGATACACTCAAATTACACTTTAATTAAATAGTGTAAGGCGGTCGATGTCAAATATAATAACCCAACAAGGTTTGGGTCGAATCCCACAGGGAATATGGTGCGAAAAGTTTACTTGAGTAGTGTGTAACTCTATTTAAGTCGTAATTCTATTCGATTAACGTAACAAGAGAATAATATGATTGTGAATTGAAGAAGTAACTATTGTAACTTTGAGAATGTAAATAATTTTATTAAGGAAACCAAGGTTGTGTCCCCATCAATGGAATGTAATGCTATCGGTGTTGATATGATATATTTCTAATGGAAGGTCCTTTAGATACGCAAATAATTTCTAAATGACTATCCAATATTTTCCAATAGTCGGGTAGTATTTCCTCTTTATGATTTTTCCAAATATAAAAGAGTTGCAATTAAGAGTATCAATTTATGCCAAATAAAACCCACTTATTCCTAAGCGATTCTATTAAACAAGGTTTAAAGCCTTGAGTCTTTGATATTTAGTTCTACCAAACTCTAACTCACTTTTCCAAGTAAAGAAAGAGTTTAATGGCACTTGTTAATGTTTGCAACCACCAATAATAAATGAAGAATGAGAAATAAATATATATCAACCAACCATTATATATATATTCAATGTTAAACACCCATTAACATAACACCCATTTAGGGTCCACAACATTAGTATTTAAAGCTAGCTACTCATGCTAAAATACAAAAAGATTAGAATATTAAATGCCATAAAGCTTACAAAGTGCAAGATTCTTCACTCCTAAAGCTTCCAAAAGAGGGGAATATTCAAAGGTTGGAATGTAGCTCAAAAACCAAACAAGCTGCCCCCACAAAACCCCAATAAATCTATTTATAGTGGGCTAAAACTCGGGACCAATTTCAGACAAAAATGCCCCTCCAGGTTATTTATGCGATCGCATATCTGTCGCATAGACATGCGGTCTACATTCTCGTCAAAGACACCGCATCTTCGAAACCCTAGTTCCCAGGTAGTCGCCGCATCTTGGTTATGCGGTCCGCATTGTTGATTTGCGACCGCATAATGTCACCGCATTTCCAACTCTAGCAACTTCTACACGGAGTTTGCGATCCATTATGCGGCCCGCAAGCCTGTTATGCGGTCACACAATGGACCGCATTTCTTGCGCTTGAATTTGGCCAACAGACTGTTGTGCTTTGCGGTTCCTCTGAGCAATATCCGATCTGCATGTTGGATTTGTGGTCCGCATACTCACATCTGCGATTGCATTTCGCCTTTTTCTTGTCCTTTTGTGGCTTTTTGATTTCATTTCCATGTTCTTGGGTCCTTAAGCCTCGTACACTGCAAAACATTAAAATTACATAAGTATAAAAGATAATTGCATTTAAAACAAGCTAAAATCTACGCAAATGGTATTAAATGTGCCGAAATTCTCCGGCACATCAGTTGGCCCCTCCACCGAACCTTCACCGTGGAAATCCTCTTTGATCTCAACTGGCGATCCTGTCTAGCAGCAATGGCAACTGGCACCTCCTCACAACCCAGGCTCTCATCTAGCTGAATAGTGCCGAAGTCTAACACGTGTGAGAAGACGGCATGATACCTCCGGAGCATAGACACATGAAAAATCGAATGAACTCCTGGTAGGCTAGGAGGTAAAACAATTTCATAAGCAACCTCCCCAACTCGCCTCAACACCTCGAATGGGCCTATAAACCTGGGTCTTAGCATGCCCTTCTTCCCGAATCTCATAATACCCTTCATCGGCGAGACTTTCAAGAGAACCTTCTCACCTACCATAAATGATACATCACGTGCCTTCTGATACGCGTCACTCTTCTATCTGGATTGTGTTGTACGAAGTCGCTCCTGAATCAACTTTACCTTTTCCAAGCATCCTTTACCAAATCAATACCATATAACTTTGCCTTGTCGGGCATAAACCACCGGATGGGACAATGACATCGCCAACCATATAAAGCCTCAAATGGAGCCATCTCGATGCTGGACTAATAACTGTTGTTGTCCGCAAACTCGGCCAATGGTAAAAATCGATCCCACTGCCTTACAAAGTCAATCACACTTGCTCTGAGTATGTCCACCGGGATCTAAATTATCCGCTCCGACTGCCCGTCGGTATGTGGTTGAAATGTCGTGCTGAGCTCTACACGGGTCCCCAACTCACTCTGTATGGCTCTCCAGAAATGAGAAGTAAACTAAGAGCCTCTATCTGATATAATGGAAACGAGTACACCATGCAACCAAACTATCTCCTGAATATAAATCTGGGCCAACCTCTCTGATGTATACGTAGTCACAACCGGAATGAAATGTGCTGACTTGGTAAACCTAACGACAATGACCCAAACTGCATCAAACTTCACCGGCAACCCAACTACGAAGTCCATATTAATACGCTCCCATTTCCACTCCGGTGTGGTCATCTGTTGGAGTAGGCCACCTGTCCTCCGGTGCTTATACTTAACCTGCTGGCAATTTAGGCACCTAGATACATACTCAACTATGTCTTTCTTCATCCGCTGCCACCAATAATGTTGCCTCAGGTCACGATACACCTTCGTAGCACCTAGATAAATGGAATATCGAGAACTGTGTGCCTCCTCTAGAATCCTCCCTCTCAAGCCATTGACATTAGGAATATATAGACGACCCTGGAGTCGCAAAACACTATCCTCACCGATAGAAACCTCCTTGGCATCACCCTGTAGTACCGTCTCTCTGAGGACGCACAAATACAGATCATCAAACTATCTAGCCTTGATCTGCTCCATTAGTGAAGACTGAGCAACAACGCATGTAAGAACTCGACTGGGCTCTAAAATGTCCAACCTCACAAGTTTGTTTGCCAGGGACTGCATGTCCAAAACTAATGGCCTCTACTCTACTGTAATGAAAGCCAAGCTAACGATACTATCTGCCTTTCTGTTCAAGGCATCCGCGACTACATTTGCCTTGCCCGGATGATAAAGAATGGTGATGTCATAATCCTTCAGTAACTCAAGCCATCTGCGTTGCCTCAAGTTGAGATCCCTTTGCTTGAACAAATGCTGTAAGCTGCGATGATCAGTATAAACCTCACGTGACACCCCATAAAGAAAATGCCTCCAGATCTTAAGAGCATGAACAATCGTGGCTCAATCTAGATCATGAACAGGGTAGTTCTTCTCATGGATCTTCAGCTGACGTAAAGCATATGCCATAATTCGCCCCTACTGCATCAGTACACCACACAAGCCAACGCATGAAGCGTTGTAATAAACCGTGTACGTCCACGAAGTAGAAGGTAACACTAGAACCGGTGTTGTAGTAAAAGCTGTCTTGAGCTTCTGAAAGCTCGCCTCACAATCATCGGACCGACGGAACGGAGCACCCTTCTGGGTCAATCTAGTCAAAGGTGCTGCATTGGAGAACAACCCTTCACAAATCGGTGATAGTAACCCACTAACCCCAGGAAACTCCAGATCTCAATCACCGAAGTGGAACGAGGCCAACTCTAAACTACCTCAATCTTCTTGGGATCCACCTTAATACCCTCGTCTGGTACAACATGCCCCAAGAATGCCACAGAATCTAACCAATACTCACACTTGGAGAACTTAGCATATATAGCTTCTGTTACCGCAGGGTCTGAAGCACCACTCTCAAATGCTGCTCGTGCTCCTCCACGCTAAGCGAGTAGATCAAAATGCCATCAATGAAGACAATGACAAATGAATCAATACAAGTCCTGAACACCCTCTTCATAAAATCTATAAACATCACCGGGGCATTTGTCAAGCCGAAGGACATCACCAGAAACAAACAATGGCAATATCTAGTACGGAAGGCAGTCTTCAGATCATCCGAGTCCTGAATCTTCAACTCATGATACCCTGATCTCAAGTCAATCTTAGAGAACACCCTAGCACCCTGCAGCTGGTCAAACAAATCATCAATGCGCGGCGGCAGGTACTTGTTCTTGATGGTAACTTTGTTAACTGGCAGTAATCAATGCACATCAGCATAGTCCGATCTTTCTTCTTCATAAATAACACCGGTGCACCCTAAGGTGATACACTTGGTCTGATGAACCCCTTTGCTAGTAACTGCTCAAGTTGTTCCTTTAACTCCTTCAATTCCTTTGGAGCCATACAGTACGGTGGGATAGATATAGGCTGGGTACGTGGAACCAAGTCAATAGCGAAAGCGATATCACGATCTGGTGACATGCCTGGAAGGTGAGAAGGAAACACATCGGTGAACTCCCGAACTACTGGCACTGAATCAATAGCCGGAGACTCTGCGGTAGTATCCCAAACATAGGCTAGATAAGCCTAACAACCCTCCTCGACCATGTGTCGAGCCTTCATAAAAGATATAACTTGACTAGATGTACTGATAGACGAACCTTTCCAATCCAATCTAGGCAACTCTGGCATCGCTAAGGTAATAGTCTTGGCATGGAAATCAAAGATGGCGTGATATGGGGATAACCAGTCCAGGGCCAGGATGCCCTCAAAGTCGATCATACCAAGCTACAAAAGGTCCGCTCTAGTATCGTAACCACAGAATGTGACCACACAGGACCGATTGATCCGATCCGCAACCACAAAATTGCCTACAGAAGTGGAAACATAAACATGAGTACCCAAAGACTCATGAGGAATATTAAGGAAATGAGAAAACAGAGATGATACATATGAATAGGTAGATCCTGGATCAAATAATATAGAAGCATTCCTACCGCAGACAGAAATAATACCTGTGATCACGGCATCTGAGGCCACAGCATCTGGTCAGGCCGGAAAGGCATAGAACCTGGCTGGAGCACCGGCTTGCTGGCCTCCGCCTGACTGAACAATAGCTGGGTGAACTCCCCCTGCCTGGTCTCCACCTCTAGGACAGCCCCTACCAGCCTGCCCTCCACTTTTAGGCAGCCAGGCAACCGGTGCTGTAATCATGGGCTGTTGGCCCTGCTGCACTGCCTTGCCCTGAAGCCTAGGGCAGAAAGTCCGCATGTGACTGAGATCTCCGCACTTGAAACAACCCCTCGGTGTGGTGACCTGCTGCCGTGAAGTCTGATCCTGATCGCCTGAAGACCCACTGGAAGAACTTTGAATAGCCGGTGGGCGGTATGAGCTCTCTAGCATGGCACTGAAATAGGAACTGGAAGAACCCTGTGTTATACCCCATGTTTTCGTACGTAAAAATACGCCATAAGTAAATTGATGAAAGCTCAGGATGAGATTATCTTGAGGTTAACGTATTTATTCTATTTATAACAAGCAATAAGTAAGCGTCATGAAGGATAAAAGGAGTACGAATTAAAGAAAATGAGTTTTGTTGAAGGTGGGCGATTTGGAATAATACGGGTCGAGCGATAATACCCGATAATTATGGACTAGTACCACCGATAATTATGGACTAGTACCATGCAAGGCACCATTTGACCACGGTAATATGATGTATAAAGTATATAAAAAATAAATAAAATTGTAAGTAAGTTGAGACATTTTTTAATTATGCGGGTAATTGATTAATTACCGGGTAACATGATATTACCTAAATGAGTAGTAAATTATCAAATAAGACCAAACCCCCCAAAACGTGGCAGTGACCCACTCTTGATACATATGACGAAGTAGTACTATAATCTTAGGTGGCAACTAAGGGTTAGATATACACTACTTCATTTCTATTAAAATCAATATTTTAATCAAATGGATAAATAAAAGGCAACACTTTGTATCTTGGAAATATAAGCAACATTTCTTCATTTCTAGCTAATTTTGATACTACACTCAAATAAAGGCTTTGCACATTATCATTAGTAACAGAATTCTTACAAAAGTTCCTACACCACTTCCTTAACAACAAAGACTTTTCATTCAATATAAGGCTTTCAATATTACACTTAACACTTTCAATACAACCACAAACAGTAGCATTATAGATTAGTAGGAGACTCAAATTGTTACCATTTTCGTGAGATTCCTACAAAACAGTAGCAGCGAGACTTCTTCTATCAAATTCAACGAGAATTATTATTAGAAGATTAACAACGTAAGAATTTTGCAGTTCTAAAGGAGTACGGTACAATCTTTTTCAAGAATATTATATGGATTTTTCCTACTCCATGTATGTTAAGGCCATACCTTGTTTCTTTTGGCATAATCCAAATTATACAAAAAAAAAAAAAAACGAGAAAACGCACAGTTTTCATAAACGACTCTTTTCATAGAAATACTAGGGGTCTCTATGTTCTTGATTCCTCATGTGACATATTATTATATCTTTTGTTCATGGGTCTCAGAATAATACCAGTTGAAAAAGTTTATCCGAAGGGAATATATATATATATATATATATATATATATATATAGTACGGAGGCACTTCTTCCTTTTATAATGTCAAGTCACTCTACGCGCCGACCCTTTCNGTTAAGTACGAAGGAAGTATATATATATATATATATATATATATATATATATACGGGATATGGGAAAAAGGTTACGGCGTTATATACGCTCCACCACCTGATCAGTCGGTATACGTTGATGGTTTTACCAAGAGTGGCCGAGATGATATGATGGGATGCCCTTAGAGGCCTGATGATGTTATGAAACATGTACCTACACACGATATGACGTTCATACGCATATGCATGACACATTAATTATTTCATGATTTACAGAGTTATCCAGACTTACAGGTTGAGTCATTTACTCTATATTTCTTCCATGTCTGTTATGTACTTATTTATGTGCCTTAGATACTTGGTACATTATTCGTACTGACGTCCCTTTTGCCTGGGGACGCTGCGTTTCATGCCCGCAAGTCCCGATAGATAGGTCGAGAGCCCTCCAAGTAGGCTATCAGCTCAGCGGAAGATGTTGGTGCGCTCCATTTGCTACGGAGTAGCTTGTTTGGTCAGTATGATTTAGACGCGTATTGTTTGGTATAGCGGGGCCCTGTCCCGACCTTTATGATAATTGTGTACTCTTAGAGGCTTGTAGACATATGTCATGTATACGAATGCTTGTATGGCCTTGCCGGCCTATGTTTTGAGTATACAAATGATCATGTTGGCCTAATAGGCCCGTATGTCAATTGGATAAGTTTTTATGTTAGGTTGTGTCGTTCTATATTAAGTATTCCCTTATGTTTATTCTGGTTAGCCCATGACGGTCCGATTGATCCATTTGCCAAAGAAAGTACAATAAGAAAGAAATGTTATGTTAGTACTTGGTTAGGAAAGGTACCGGGTGCTTGTTGCGGCCCATAGGTTTGGATCGTGACACCCTAGTGGCCTGAGTACCCACTAGAAGAACCCGGAATGGATGGTGGGTAGTAAGAACTCTCTAGCATGGCGCTGAAATAGGGTCGCACCGGAGTACCCCGAGGAGGTGGTGGTGATAGATATGTGGGCCTACTAGGCTGACCCCTCCCAAACTGACCTAGGCCCCCAGCCGGGGCACCTTTAAACTCTCCAGAATAACAGACTCTCTTGTCCTTCTGCATCTACTCTCTACCTCTAAAACGGTAACCCTCAATCCACTAAGCTATCTCCACTACTAGTTGATAAGAACTCCCTATCTCAACCTCCCGGGCCATAGTAGCCTGAATACTTAAGGGCAACCCAGAAACAAACCTCTGCACCATCTCTGCGTCAGTAGGAAGTGTCATAAGTGTATGGCGAGACAAATTAGAGAATCTTGCCACATAATCAATCATAGACATCTGACCTTGCTGGGCTGCTCAAACTGAAACCGCAACTCTTCCCTCTGAGAGGGTGGAATATACCTAACCAAGAATAGGCGTGTGAACTGTTCCCAAGTCATGGGAGGAGAACCCACTTGTCTGCCAAGAAGATAAGACTGCCACCATCTACGGGCCCTGCCCTCCAACTGGAAAGTAGTGAAACCCTCCCCATGGGACTCCAATATCCTCACGTTGTGCAGTTTGTCCCTGTACCTATCAATGAAGTCCTGGGGCTCCTCATGTCGCTCATATCCGAAGACAGGAGGGTGTAGCCTAGTCCATCTATCCAAAAGCTTCTGCAGCTTGCTGGCCGCAGCTGGTCTAGGCTCAGGGTACATCCGCTACAACTGGTTGGGCCCTGCCCACGGGTAGTGTACCCGGAGTCTGATATACTGCAGTTGCATGCCTAGGAGCCTGAGCAGAAGGGGTTTGTGCTCCCTTCCCGCTTGAGATGTGGCTGAGCCTACTGGAAATAAAGCAGCCTAGGTCATCGAATCCATGAACTGCAGCATATGGCCCATGACCTCCTGGATGCCCGGTGCTGACATGAAATCAACCGTGGCTGGCTTTTCCGCGGGCAACTCGCCTTGCTCCTCCACAATGGGATCCTCTACTGGATCCGCTAGTGGTGCAACTGGGGCAACTCTGGGACGTCCTCGTCCCTTACCTCGGGTCGTTTCCCTCCTATGGCCTCTGCCTTGGCCTCTAGCAACTGGGGAAGCAGCTCCTCCTAGGTCCAAAACGTCTGCTGCGCACGTTCTCACTATCTGTGAGAGAATAAGAGAGAGAACTTAGTGTAATATCAACTGTACGATAGGATATGAATAAAGAGTAGTTTCCTAACACCCTATAGCCTCTTGAAGATAGGTACATACGTCTCCACACTAATCTGCAAGACTCTATTAGGTCTGCTCATAACTTGTGAGACCTACGTGAACCTAGTGCTCCGATACCATGTTGTCATGAGCTAATTCTAGTTTACGCCATGATGGCACCCAACACTGTTGCTAGGCAAGCCAACATGAAATATCTAGTAATTTCCATGTTTATTAAGTTATTCAAACAACCAACTTTCCTTAAATTTAAAGAATTTAACAAATAACATATTCTTAAAGCAATCAAAAGCGAAAACAACTAAGTGAAATCATAAGTGTAGAAATACAACCCAAAATCATAAGTCTACTAGTGTGTTCCAAGACCTGGTGTCATATGTGTATGAGCATTCTAGTAGAATATAAAAATGAATTACTAGTCTACTTTTTGAAATGTAATAGACAGAAGAATATAACAAAAGGAAGACTTCGGCTGCAGTATGGCTCGGAATGGAACCTCACAGTGTAGTCACGAAACGGGTTCAAATATGCGCGTCGGACTGGTAACCAGATGTACCTGCCTCAGATCCTGTACAATTAAGTACCAAAGTGTAGCATGAGTATATAAACAATATGTACCCAGTAAGTATCCAATCTAACCTCGAAGAAGTGGTGACGAGGGGTTGACTTTGACACTTACTATGGGCTAGCAATAATATATTAAATTGTTATAATAAGCATGGGTTTCATGAATAATACTGAAAGCTCAATAACAGGAAATAATAAATTCTTCTTTCACTAATATTAAATCCCAAGTTCAGTTTTTATCTTTTAACAACTTGCATTTCAAGACATTTAAGCAATATCAATCATTCATAGTTCCACAGAGTTATCATGCGCAAATTATGCCGAGGTCGTATGGCCCGATCCAACATAAGACACGTATTCTCATTTACAGTCAAGTGTTCCATTCACAACTTCAAGTAAGTGTATTTATTTTTTTTCTATTCTTTTATCAAGTTCCAACAGGACATAAACAATTAGATTAACAAGTAAAGGCGCAACATTTCAAGTATAGCATAATTAATAGCTACGTACGGACTCTCTCATATTGTACGTATGTAGCCCCCACAAATAGGTACACATATTTATTTAATTCGTCTAGGGGTAAATTCCCTCTTACAGGGTTAGAAAGGAGACTTACCTCGTCTCAGGGCCTACTTTCCCGTCGAAGATTATGCTCAAGCCCTCTAATCGGTGCTGAACAATCCAAAACTATTCAAATAGTTTATAAACTAATCAATATATGTTCAAAAGTTCATATTCTAACTATTTAGGTAATTACCCAACCCTAAATGTAAGGTTCCTAAAATTCACCTCCGAGCCCACGTGCCCAGATTTCGGAAGTTTTTGAAGGAAGTTGTTACCCATAACCTTAGGAACATAAATATATGATTTTCACTAAGTTCCATAATCATTTTCGTGGTTAAATCTCCTGTTTATCAAAAACCTAGGTTTTCCATCTAACCCATGAATTCCACAATTTTACACGTTATAATCTATCCATAAACTATGTATTAAACTCACATTAGGTAGAAATTACATACCTTCTAGAGCTAGGTCGAAATCCCCTCCTTAAAATCTCTCAAATCGCCCAAGAGTGAATGAAAATGTGTAAAAATGGCTTAAGTACCGTATTAAATGAAAATCACAGCCTCCAGTGATTCCGCACCTGCGGTGCCTTGGCCGCATCTACGGTCTCGCACCTGCAGAAAAATCATTGCAGGTGCGCATTTCCCCTTCGGGCCACGCTCCGCATCAGAAGGCTCAAGAGATCGCATCTGCACACCAGCCCGCTCCTGCGACCACTGATCTCGCACCTGCGGTCGTGCAGATGCGCCAAAACATCCGCACCTGCGGTGCCTGGGCTACCCTCACTCTTCGCTTCTGCATCTCGTGGTTCGCACGTGCGAGCCCACACCTGCGGTTGGCCAAGTGCAGGTGCCATTATGACAGAAACCTGATGCTTCAGCTGTTGCTCCAATTTCTCAACATGGTCTGAGCATCATCCAATTGACACTCGGGGCCCGGGGCCCCACCTGAACATACTAAAGAATTTGGAATCATAAAACAGACTCGCTGAAACTCTCGGAATGCCCGAAACAACATTAAAACTAAGAATCACACCCCAAATCCAATTGAATCAAGCTTACTTCCAATGGACCGAAACGTACTTAAACTACTCAGAATGACACCAAATTTTGCGTGCAAGTCTTAAATGACATTACAGAACTATTCCCAATCTCGGAATTCCGTTTCGACCTCGATTTCACCAAAACCCATTCTAAGCCAAATTTAAAGAACTTGTAAAATCATCAAAGAACCCACTTTAACTATTAAGCGCCAAAACGCTCCTGGGTCATCCAAAACCCGTTCTGAACATACACCTAAGTCCAAAATCATCATACAAACCTATTGGAACTGTCAAATCCCGATTTTGAGGTCGTTTACTCAAAATGTTGACAGAAGTCAAACTTAGCCTTTTTAAGCCAACTCAAGGAACCAAGTGTTCTGATTTCAACCCGAACCCTTCCAAATCCCGAACTAACTATCTCCGCAAGTCATAAATCAGTAAAATCATGTACGGGAAATCTTATTTAGGGGAACGTGGTGCTAGAAAGAAAAGCGACCGGTCGGGTCGTTACAGGCAACATTAAAGTATTTGTAAGAGCTATAGGTTAGGAGACTGATAAGCGCATCAGTCAACATTCGAGGACAAATGTTCCGAAGGGGGAAATGATTTTACACCCCATATCTTCGTACGAAAGAGTATTCGTAAGTTAATTGATGTAAGCTCAGAAATGAGATCATCTTTGAGAGTACATAAAGTGAGTTAATCATGTTACCTTGGAGATTACAAATCTTTAAGATCATTGATAACAAGTTCTATGAGGGTTGAAAGGCTAAGAAGCTAATCAAATTGAAGAAAATAAGTTTCGTCGAATGTCGACAAGTTGGGAATGTTATAATGTGTACTTTTGTGATGAGACTAGGGTGCTTAACAAGATAAGTAGGTTATGTTATGAGTTATTTAAATCGTATGATCGTCTGTTATGTTTTTAAGTCAAGCATGTTGTGGAACAAAATTTGGCAGAAGTAATCGCAAGTTATATTCATAAATATGCTGAAAATTAGGTCAAATATAGATACTATTTTCTCTCGATATACTTGGAATTAGGGGTATCTACCTACCAAATTGAACATCTATGAATCTATTTTATAACGCATTACATCGTTTGTCAATACAACATTTGAGTAGAGAGAGATGTGCATTTCCGCGAGATTGCGTAGACTGCTAGGTGACAAGTAGGTGTATCACCTACATGCTTAAATGAGAGTCCAAAAAGGGGCTATTTCGGATCAACCAAAGAGCCCATTTAAGAGATTATCTCCTGAAATATAACACCCAATTATATAACACAATAACAGAACTAAACCCCTGCAAACATCCTCCCAAAAATTGCCTACAAACCCTAATTGATTTTCTCTCCTTTTCAAGTTCTAGTTGGAGATAAAACCAAGAGTTTAAAGAACCACGATAGGAAATTAGTTATTCAACAAATAAGGTATGTTTACTTCTCTCTTGCATCTATTTCTTTCTGTTGGAGATGTACAGAAAGTCGTTCTGTAATTGTGAGAACTCGCGGGATGGTGATCGGAAGGCGTGAGTTCGAGTTATTCACTTGTAGCGGACTGTTTTGTGTTGCTGCTGCATTGCGTGTTTTACTACTGTTTTCTGGAGTTTTGGAGGAGTAAGTTTGTGGAGAAGCACCACATAAATGCAGGGTGGAGGGCTGGTCGTTCGTCGTAACATATTCGGGTTGTTTGACACTACTACGGTGGTTGTTTTGTGTGTGAAGAGATTGAGGGGTGTTTGGCAGTTTTGTAGTATTTTATGGTGTATATAAGGTTGGAAAATAATGTATATATGTTGATATTGTTGTGTTCTTGTGTTGTTGGTATTATCTTGAATTTGGAGGGAGTAAGGATTATAGGGGAGATGCTGCCCGTTTTTATACAAAATAGGCTTGCCGTTTGTTGTGTTATAGTTGTACCTTTCGTAACTTAATGATAGTATTATTATAATTGTTCTAGATTAAGGTGCGAAGAGGCGATTTTAATTTTTTGATTGGAAAGATTGTAATAAGGTATGTTAAGGCTAAACCTTCCCTTCATTTTGGAATGATCCTGTAACTACATGTGTTTGATAACGAGACATAAAGAGAAGTTCATATTCCTAAATTTATGTACATTGTCCTAGTCTCATAAGTTACATCATTCTCTCTTATCGGGACTTTATATTCAGTTTAGATTTGTCTTCTTTTAGCAAAGAGAGCAGAGAGTCTATATATGTACAGTATTACAGTATTTTCACCACCATCGAGCTATAATCCATGGTCAGGCCCCTATTGGCAACCTATGATCAGATGGTAAGTTAAATACCAAGCCTACTGTGGCTGAGCGCCTATGAGAAAGCCCAGAATGGCCGAGATACAGAGCCTAGTATGGTCGAGCGCCTATGAATGAGCCTACTACGGCAGAGTAGTTACACATACCGAGCCTTATAAGGCTGGAAAACTATTTTACTTACTATATGGAGAGAGCTGAGTCAGTATCAGTAGGTAAGCGTATCTTCAGATTACCTTTGACTCTCAGTTACTTTCAGTTATTATATTATCAGTTCAGTTTCAACTTTCAGTTATTTTCTTACAGTACATACTCGGTATATTATTGAGTACTGATGTCCCTTTTGCCAGGGAACCTGCATTTCATGCCTATAGGTCGTGGGTGACAGCTGGACATACCCTCCCAGCAAACAGAGTCAAACATCAGCTTTGTTGGTAAGCTCCACTTCCTCGGAGTTATAAAGTCTTGACCTTGGAGTCCATTTTATGTAGACATGTTTGATGGGTACGTCGAGGCCCTATCACGACCATGGTACAATTCAGTTATCTGTAGAGGCTTGTCGATGAGTCCTATATATTTTGTATATCAGTAGATGTTCATGGTGGCGTCAGCCTACACAGTCATATATATCAGCTTTTGCGTATGTTTACCCCACAGATGAGAGAGGCATTATTTTCAGACAATTCAGAATATGGCCTTATCGGCCTAAGTTGAGGGTTACCCCTTTAGAGTTCACAGTTACAGAGTGTTACGCTCGGGCCGAATATGGCACCGAGTGCCGGCCATGCCACTTCAGGTTTGGGGCGTGACATGAAGCGAAGCTGCTCAAAGCCTCAAACCGCCAAACAATGCGCCAGAGCTCAAAACGACCGGTCGGGTCCCTACGTTCATGAGTTGGGTCCTAAACTACCCAGACATAAGCATAACTAGTAGCTATGCATGGACTCTCGTCACCTCATGTGTACGTAGCCCCCATAATTAGAAGAAATTATTAATTTTAATCACATATGGGGTAAATTCCGTCTTACAAGGATAGGCAAGAGACTTACCTCGTCTCAAAGCTCACTTTCCGGTCACAATTTTTGTTCTAAAGCCTGAACTCGGTGCCAAACGATCCGAAACAAGACAAACATTAATTTAATCAATACATGATCAAAAGTTTATAATTTAACTATTAGAGTAATTATCCAACCCCAATTGGAAGATTCCTAAAATTCACCCCTGGGCCCACGTGCCCGAATTCCGGAAATTCTTGAAGATAAATGTTACCCATAACCTCACGAACTCAAATATATAATTTTCACTCAATTTCATAACCATTTTCGTGGTTAAATATCATTTTTATCCAAACCTAGGTTTTACATCTAACCCCATAATTTCTACAATTTTACATTTTAAAATCTACCCATAACCTATGTATTAAACTCACATTGGGTAGGAGTTACTTACCATAGGTTGAAATCCCACTCTTTAACCCAAGGCTGCTACGCGAACGCGACCCTCCAACTGCGAATGCGAAGGGCAAAAAGCCCCCCAGCACCCCAAATCCTTATACGCGAACGCGATGGTCCTTCCACGTTCACATAGAAGCAAACCAGAATTGGAATTTTTGGTTTCTCCAACTTAGCTCCGGGCGATCCAAAACACACCCGAGCCACTCGAGACCCCGTCCAAATACACCAACAAGTCTATAAACATAATACGGACCTGCTCACACTCTAGAAATGCGTAAAACAACCACAAAACTAATAATCTCACCCCAAAACCAAATCGAATCATGTTATGAAATTCAAGTTTCCAAATTGCTCCGAACGCACTAATTCATACTTGGACTACTCAGAATGATGCCAAAATTTGCGTGCAAATCTTAAATAATCATACGGAACTTTTTCCAGGCTGGGAATCCCAAATGGACCTTGTTAACACCAAAACCTACTCCCAACCAAATTTAAGGAACTTTAAAACCTTCCATGAGCCAACTTTCACTATTAAGCGTCAAAACTCTCCCGGGTAATCCAAAACTCGATCCGAACATACGTCTAAATTTGAAATCATCATACAAACCTATTGGAACCGTCAAATCTCGATTCAAGGCCGTTTACTCAAGTCAAACATAGCCTTATCTAGCCAACCTTAAGGAACCAAGTGTTCTGATTTCAACCCGAACTATTCCAAATCCCAAACTAACCATCCTCGCAAGTCATAAAATAATTAAAGCACATAGGGGGAGTCTTATTTAGGGGAACGAGGATTTAGAAAGCAAAATGACTGGTCGGGTCGTTACAGTTTCTTTAAAGATATTCAAATAACATAAATTAATAAAATGAATCTTATGTCTTCTTTGTATCCCTTCGAAGGTTTCAATGTTACCCCAACAGTGAGGTTCTAATTGATAAGATAAGAAGAAAAAATAATTTATGTGTCACGAACCAAATCCCAAACCCGGCCGTGATGGCGCCTCTCGTGAAGACAAGGCCAGCCAGAACACTCTAACACCTCTTATTTAACAGTTACTTAACATTTATAAATCCAAAGCGCGTATTTAAACAATCACAATGCGGAAAACAACGATAATCAGAAGGAAACCAACCCGACACAGCCCAAACCGGGGTGTCGCAAGTCATGACCTACTACATAGTTGCTATAAGTCTACTAAATAGAATATCTGATACAAAAGTCTGGAATAACTGAAATAGCATAAAATAGGGGAGTCAAGGGGGGCTGCGGACGCCAACAGCTACCTCGATGCTCCGATCTTGCTGCCTGATCTGGGAAAGGGTATCAGTGCTCAGGAACGGGCTCTGCTATGCCTGAATCTGCACACATGGTGCAGGGAGTAATGTGAGTACTCTGACCCAGTGAGTAATAATAATAAATAATAACCGAAGATAAGAAAACACATAACAGCACAAGGCAGTTCTATATCAGGCAGTAATTCACGTAAAGCAGTAAAATCAGTGAAAATCAAATGAAATCTTTATTTTAAAGGAAGGTGAATCAGGTAAAACAACTAATAAGCAGTAAATAGTAAAACTGCCCCTAGGGCCCAGTATCAACCACTCAGTACAGTAACAGCCCCTCGGGTTCACTCTCAGAATAGTCTCACATAGTAACCGCTACGACGTGCAGCCCGAACCATATATCTCGTCAACGGCGCTCACTGGGGGTGTGCAGACTCCGGAGGGGCTCCTACAGCCCAAGCGCAATATTGCTGCGGCGCGCAGCCCGATCCACATAAACAATTACTGCGGCGTGCAGCCCGATCCATATAAGTATTTGCTGCGGTGTGCAGCCCGATCCATAATACATATAACATCCTCACTGTTGGGTTCTCAACCCCTCTCAGTCATTTTAGGACACAATAGTATAAGGTAGGGATCTTAGCCCACATATTTCCCTCATTTAGGATTAACACTTATGAAACCAGTTCACATTGTTTTAAACAATTAGAAACATGACTGAGCATATGATTTTAAATGCACCTAAGGGTTCTACAAGTCGGCACGAGGCCCCAAACATGGCAACTAGCCCAAATCATGATGATAAACACAACAACTTAGCCAAAAACGCGGTAAAATATCAAACGGGACGGACCAAGTCACAATCCCCAGAAAATTAACATCATCGGATTCCTTATCTCGCTACGAGTCTATACATACCAAAAACTCCCAAATCCGAGCCCAAATGACCATTCAAATTCCACTTTGAAATACCAAATTTCCAAGCCCTAGCTTTACCCTCTATGATGAATTTTCACAAATTTCTATGTTAATTCCACCATTAAATCATGTATTAAGGTCAAGGAACTCACCTCCAATCTCACCTAGTCGAAATCCCCTTCAACCTCTGCCCAAAAGCTCTCAAGTTCGATAAAAAATGGTGGTAATAACCCTTAGCTCGCGGAACAAAATGAGCTTTTAAAATCCTTCTCTGAACAAGCATTTTCGCATCTGCGGTTACCTTACCGCATATGCGACTACCGCTTCGGCGATTCATCCTCCGGTTTTGCGGAAGTAACTATTACATCTAGGACCGCTTCTGTAGTCAAGTCCCGCTTCTGCGGACACCGCTTATGCGGTCAACCATCCGCTCCTGCGGAACTCCTCTAAAGCGTGCGGACCGCTTCTGCGGTCAATGTCCGCATCTGCGGATACCGTATCTGCGGAATTAATCCGCTTCTGTGAAAATCCTCCCATTGGCCAACTCTCGCATCTGCGCCCTTAATCTTCGCATCTGCGGACCCTCTTCCACAGATGCAGAAATACCAGATATCAGCAATTCTTCAGCAATCACCAAGTCCAAAATCATCCCGATGACAATCCGAAATCATCCCGAGGCCCCCGGGGCCACAACCAAAAGTGCCAACCCATCCTAAGACATCATTCAAACTTGCTCCAACCATCAAAACACCACAAACAACACCAAAACCATCAAATTACATCGAATTCAAGCCGAAGTTCTTCTAAAACTTCCGAATTACGCATTTGATCAAAAACCCGACCAAAACACCTCCAAATGACCTGAAATTTTGCACACACATCCCAAATCACCTAGCGAATCTACAGCAACTCTTAGAATTCCATTCCGACCCTCTAATCAAAATCTCACCGATCAATCGGAATTCGCCAAAATACTAACTTCGCCAATTCAAGCCTAATTCTACACCGGACCTCCAAAATCAATTTCGATCACACTCCTAAGTCACTAATCATCCCCAGAAGCTAACCGAAACACCGGAAATCACATCCGAGCCCTCTAACTCATAAGTCAACATCCGGTTGACTTTTCCAAAACAAGCCTTCCTTAAAGAGACTAAGTGTCTCATTTCCTTCTAAAACCAATGCAAATCAACTCGTTCACACAAGACTGTTATAATGAAGCATGAAGAAGCAGAAAACGGGGAAATCGGGGTGCTAACTCATGTGACGACGGGCCGGGTCTTCACATCCTCCCTAACTAAAACAAACGCTCATCCTCGAGCGGGTCAAGAAACATACCTGAGGCTTCAAACAGGTGAGGATATCTGCTCCGCATCTCCCGCTCGGTCTCCCAGGTAGCCTCCTCCATGGGCCGACCTCTCCACTGCACTTTCACCGAAGCAATATCCTTTGACCTCAACTTCCGAACCTGACGATCCAAAATGGCTGCTGGCTCTGCATCATAAGTCAATTCATCATCCAACTGAACCGTGCTGAAGTCCAATACATGGGACAGGTCCCCAACATACTTCCGGAGAATGGATACGTGAAATACCGGATGCACGCCCGACAAGCTGGGTGGCAAGGCAAACTCATAAGCCACCTCTCCAATTCTCCTAAGTACCTCAAAAGGCCCAATGAACCGCGGACTCAGTTTCCCTTTCTTTCCAAACTGCATAACACCCTTCATGGGCAAAACCTTCAGCAAGACCATCTCACCAACCATATAAGACACATCTCGAACCTTTCGGTCCGCATAACTCTTCTAACGCGACTGAGCTGTACGAAGCCTCTCCTGAATCAGTTTCACCTTCTCCAAGGCATCCTGAACCATCTCTGTCCCCAATAGCATAGCCTCACCGGGCTCGAACCAACCAACAGGAGATCTACACTGCCTCCCATACAACGCCTCATACGGAGCCATCTTAATGCTCGATTGATAACTGTTGTTGTAGGCAAACTCTGCAAGCGGCAAAAACCCATCCCAAGAACCTCCAAAATCAATAACACAGGCACGCAACATGTCCTCCAGTATCTGAATAGTACGCTTGGACTGTCCGTCCGTCTGAGGATGAAACGCTGTGCTCAACTCCACATGTGTACCCAACTCCCGCTAAAAAGTTCTCCAGAACTGAGAAGTGAACTGAGTACCCCTATCTGAGATAATAGACACTGGAACCCCATGTAATCGGACAATCTCCCGGATAAAGATCCCTGCCAGCCGCTCTGAAGAATAGGTAGTACATACTGGAATGAAGTGCGCGGACTTGGTCAGTCGATCCATAATCACCCAAATCGAATCAAACTTCTTCAAAGTCCGAGGGAGACCACACACGAAGACCATAGTGATCCTCTCCCACTTCCACTCGGGAATAATCAATGCTGAAGCACACCACCCGGTCTCTGATGCTCATATTTTACCTGCTGACAGTTGAGACACCGAGCCACAAACCCTACAATATCCTTCTTCATCCTCCTCCACCAATAGTGTTGCCTCAAGTCCTGATACATTTTCGCGGCACCCGGATGAATGGAATACCGTGAGCTGTGGGCCTCCTCCAATATCAGCTCCCGAAGCACATCTACATTGGGCACACAAATCCGGCCCTGCATCCTCAACACACCATCATCACCAATGGTCACATCCCTGGCATCATCATGCTGAACCCTGTCCTTAAGGACAAGCAAATGCGGATCATCATACTGGCGCTCTCTGATGCGATCATACAAGGAAGACCGAGAAACCACACAAGCCAACACCCGACTAGGCTCCGAAATATCTAATCTCACCATCCGATTGGCCAAAGCCTGAACGTCAACTGCAAAGGGTCTCTCCCCAACTGGAATGTACGCCAAACTCCCCATACTAACTGCCTTTCGGCTAAAAGCATCGGCCACTACATTGGCCTTCCCTGGGTGATACAGAATGGTAATATCATAGTCCTTAAGTAACTCTAGCCACCTCCGCTGCCTCAAATTAAGATCCTTTTGCTTGAACAAATGCTGAAGACTGCGATGATCGGTGAATACCTCACAAGATACGCCATACAAGTAGTGCCTCCAAATCATCAAAGCATGAACTATAGCAGCCAACTCCAAATCATGAACGGGGCAGTTCTTCTCGTGGGGTTTCAACTGACGAGAAGCATATGCGATAACTCTACCCTCCTGCATCAATACACATCCAATCCCAACTCTCGAAGCATCACAATATACAGTATAGGAACCTCAACTTGGTGGCAAAACCAATACTGGAGCCGTGGTCAAAGCTGTCTTGAGCTTCTGAAAGCTCTCCTCGCACTCGTTCGACCATACAAATGGAGCACCCTTCTGAGTCAACCTAGTCAAGGGCGATGCAATAAAGGAAAATCCCTGAACAAACCGGCGATAATAACCTGCCAAACCAAGGAAACTACGAATCTCTGTGGCTGAGGTCGGTCTGGGCCAACTCTGAACCGCCTCTATCTTCTTCGGGTCGACCTGAATACCCTCGCTGGACACCACGTGTCCCAAGAAAGCCACTGAACTGAGCCAAAACTCCCACTTGGAGAACTTTGCATAAAGCTTCTCCTCCCTCAATCTCTACAATACAACTCGCAAATGTTGCGTGTGCTCCTCCGGACTACGCGAGTACACCAGGATATCATCAATAAAAACAATAACGAACGAATCCAGATAAGGCCGAAATACACTGTTCATCAAATGCATGAACGCTCCTGGGGCATTAGTCAGGCCAAAAGACATAACAAGAAACTCATAGTGCCCATATCTAGTCCTGAAAGCAGTATTAATAATATCTGAATCCCTGATCTTTAACTAGTGATAGCCCGAACGGAGATCAATCTTGGAGAACACCCTTGCTCTCTGAAGCTGGTCAAACAAATCATCAATGCGAGGCAGGGGATACTTGTTCTTCACTATTACTTTGTTCAACTGCCTGTAGTCAATGCACATTCTCATGGTGCCATCCTTCTTCTTCACAAACAGAACTGATGCACTCCACGGTGACACACTAAGCCGAATGAACCCCTTATCTAGGAGTTCCTGAAGCTGATCCTTCAATTCTTTCAACTCCGTTGGTGCCATACGATATGACGGAATAGAAATGGGCTGGGTGCCCGGCACCAGGTCAATACCAAAATCGATATCGCTGTCCGGGGGCATGCCTGACAGGTCTGCAAGGAAAACATCGGGAAACTCCCTCACAGCTGGAACTGAATCAAGGCTAGGAGTCTCGGCTCTAACATCCCTCACGAACGCCAAATATGAAAGGCAACCCATCCTAACCATACGTTGGGCCTTTAAGAATGAAATCACCTTGCTAGGAACATAGTCAGTCATACCACACCACTCGATCCTCGGTACACCCGGTATAGCCAGAGTGACTGTCTTAGCATGACAGTCTAGGATAGCATGACACGGAGATAACCAGTCCATGCCCAAAATAACATCAAAATCTACCATGCTCAATAGCAACAGATTAACTCGGGTCTCCAGACCCCCAATAGTAACCAAACATGACCAGTATACATGGTCCACAACAACAGTATCGCCCACCGGGGTAGATACATGGACAGGTAAAGCAAGACACCCTCGGGTCGTACCCAGATGATGAGCAAAATATGAGGACACATAGGAATAGGTGGAACCGGGATCAAATAAAACTGAGGCATCCCTGTGGCAGACTGAAATAATACCTGTAATAACAGCATCCGAAGCAATAGCATCTGTCCTGCCCTGAAGAGCATAAAAGCGAGCCTGACAACCGCCCGATCGACCACCACCTCTGGGGCGATCCCTGGCTGCCTGACCCTCACCCCTAGCTGGCGGGGCGGGTGCTGAAGAAACTGGACCAGAAGATGAGGGCTGACCCCTCTGCTGAGATGAGCTAGCAGCACGACGATGACTCTCCCTCCGTATATGCCCAAACTCTCCACACTCATAGCAACTCCCAAGTGCTGGGGACTGGGACTGAAGGGAACCCATCGCGCCAGAGTGACTAGCTGATGCACTAGGCCTGGAAGAACCCTGAGCAGACGGAGCAAGAGATGAACTCTGTGCTGGAAGAGCGCTGAGAGATGGCTGACTCTGCTGAGAACCCTGATAACCACGACCTGAAGATGCCCCGCGATACTCGGGACGGGCTGACTGAGCGGGCCTGAAAGAACGACCCCGACCCTGCTGGAACTGGCCCCTCGAAGGAGCACCATTGTAACTAACAGAACCTCGAGGCCTCTTGGCCTCCCTCTCATCTCGATCCTGATGGCGAACCGCCTCAATCTCTCGGGCTATATCAATCACCTCCTTGAATGTGTCACCCAGCACTCGCTCCCTAGTCATAAGAACACGAAGAGGGTAGTTGAGACCATCAACAAACCTCCGGATACGCTCACGATCTGTCGGAACCAGCCAAACTGCATGCCGAGCCAACTCTAAAAATCTCATCTCATACTGGGACACTGTCATATCTCTTTGCCGTAGCCACTCAAACTGTCTGCGCAGCTCCTCTCTGCCGGACTGCGGTGCATACTTCTCCAAGAAGAGCGTAGAGAACTCCTGCCAAGTCAAAGGTACTGCACCAGCAGGCCTACGCCGCTCATACGCCTCCCACCAAGTGAAGGCAGCTACAGTAAACTGAAAAGTAGTAAAAGCCACACCACTGGACTCAAGAATCCCCGCTATACGAAGCTTCCGCTGACATCGTTCGAGAAAACCCTGGGCATCCTCTCCCTCGGCACCACTAAATGTCGGAGGCTGGAGCCTACCAAACCTCTCAAGACGACGCTGCTCATCCTCAGGCATAGCTGGAACTCTGAACTCCTGTACTGGCACAACTGGCTGAGCCGGAGGTGCCTCTGGAGTCTGTAATCCCTGCACTCCCTGCTCAGGTGTGCGAGCAGCGGGGGTCCGACTGCCTCCCCCGGCCTGTGAAGTAGCTGCTGCTAAACCACCTGAGCCAGGCCCGTGCACACTGTCAAGATCTGAGCTAATGTCTCCTAAAGGCCAGGAATCACTGTGGGCACAGCCGGTGCCTGAGCTGGTACTACTGGAGCCTGATCCGGAGCCGGGGCAGCTGGTGGATCAACAGATACTGCCCTCGCTACTCTGCCTCTGCCATGACCACGATCGCGTCCATAGCCTCTGGTGGTCTCGGAAGGTGGCACTGGGGAGTCGTCCGCCACGTCCGATAGCTCGTGTCCTCACCATTTGTGAGAGAATAAATTAGAAAGAAGTTTAGTAATTGGATCAACAAGTTCGCACGACAAGAATTTCAAGAATGTGAAGTTTTCCTAAAGGTTCTGCAACCTCTCGAGGATAAGTACAGACGTCTCCGTACCGATCCGCGAGACTCTACTAAACCATCTCATGACTCGCGAGACCTAGTAACCTAGGCTCTGATACCAACTTGTCACGACCCAAATCCCAAACCCGGCCGTGATGGCGCCTCTCGTGAAGACAAGGCCAGCCAGAACACTCTAACACCTCTTATTTAACAGTTACTTAACATTTATAAATCCAAAACGCGTATTTAAACAATCACAATGCGGAAAACAGTGATAATCAGAAGGAAACCAACCCGACAATGCCGAAACCGGGGTGTCACAAGTCATGAGATACTACAGAGTTGCTATAAGTCTACTAAACAGAATATCTAATACAAAAGTCTGGAATAACTGAAATAGCATAAAATAGGGAGTCAAGGGGGGGCTGCGGACGCCAACATCTACCTCGATGCTTCGATCTCGCTGCCTGATCTGGGAAAGGGTATCAGTGCTCAGGAACGGGCTCTACTATGCCTGAATCTGCACACATGGTGTACGGAGTAATGTGAGTACTCTGACCCAGTGAGTAATAATAATAAATAATAACCGAAGATAAGAAAACACATAACAGCACAAGGCAGTTCTATATCAGGCAGTAATTCACGTAAAGCAGTAAAATCAGTGAAAATCAAATAAAATCTCAGTTTTAAAGGAAGGTGAATCAGGTAAAACAACTAATAAGCAGTAAATAGTAAAACTGCCCCTCGGGCCTAGTATCAACCACTCAGTACAGTAACAGCCCCTCGGGCTCACTCTCAGAATAGTCTCACATAGTAACCGCTGCGGCGTGCAGCCCGTACCATATATCTCGTCGACGGCGCTCACTGGGGGTGTGCAGACTCTGGAGGGGCTCCTACAGCCCAAGCGCAATATTGCTGCGGCGGGCAGCCCGATCCACATAAACAATTACTGCGGCGTGCAGCCCGATCCATATAAGTATTTACTGCGGCGTGCAGCCCGATCCATAATATATATAACATCCTCACTGTTGGGTTCTCAACCCCTCTCAGTCATTTTAGGACACAATAGTATAAGGTAGGGATCTCAGCCCGCATATTTCCCTCATTTAGGATTAACCCTTATGAAACCGGTTCACATTCTTTTAAACAATTAGAAACATGACTGAGCATGTGATTTTAAATAAATAAAGTGAGGAAAAATCGGTCATAATGCCCCTAAGGGTTCTACAAGTCGGCACGAGGCCCCAAACATGGCAACTAGCCCAAATCATGATGGTAAACACAACAACTTAGCAAAAAACGCGGTAAAATATCAAACGGGACGGACCAAGTCACAATCCCCAGTAGTAAACAACCCCGCGCTCGCCATTAAGCGCGTGTTTCACCTCAATATAGCACTACGTTGTGCAAATCCAGGGTTTCAAACCCTCAGGATACCATTTAGTATCATTACTCACCTCAAGCCAGCCAAAATCCTAGCTCGTTATGCCCTTGCCTCGCAAATCGACCTCCTCGCGCGTCGAATCTTGTCAAAACCACAACGAATACGTTACAATAGGCTAAGGGAACATAACCCAATCGAAAAGACTCGAAAAATATCGAAATTCACGAAATTTGCAAAAATCGAGCCCCAGGCCCACTTCTCGAAAAATCAGAAAATTAACATCATCGGATTACTTATCTCGCCACGAGTCTATACGTACTAAAAACTCCCAAATCCGAGCCCAAATGACCATTCAAATTCCACTTTGAAATACCAAATTTCCAAGCCCTAGCTTTACCCTCTTTTGATGAATTTTCATAAATTTCTATGTTAATTCCACCATTAAATCATGTATTAAGGTCAAGGAACTCACCTCCAATCTCACCTAGTCGAAATCCCCTTCAACTTCTGCCCAAAAGCTCTCAAGTTCGATCAAAAATGGTGGAAATAACCCTTAGCTCGAGGAACAAAATGAGCTTTTAAAATCCTTCTCTGAACAGGCATTTTCGCATCTGCGGTTACCTTACCGCATATGCGACAACCGCTTCTGCGGTTCATCCTTCGCTTTTGCGGAAGTAACTATAACATCCAGGACCGCTTCTGCGGTCAAGTTCCGCTTCTGCGGACACCGCTTATGCGGTCAACCATTCGCTCCTGCGGAACTCCTCCAAAGCGTGCGGACCGCTTCTGCGGTCAATGTCCGCATCTGCGGACACCGCACCTGCGGAATTAATCCGCTTATGTGAAAATCCTCCCATTGGCCAACTCTCGCATCTGCGCCCTTAATCTTCGCATCTGCGGAACCGCATCTGCGGCCCCTCTTCCGCAGATGCGGAAATACTAGATATCAGCAATTCTTCAGCAATCACCAAGTCCAAAATCATCCCGATGACCATCCGAAATCATCCCGAGGCCCCCGGGGCCTCAACCAAAAGTGCCAACCCATCCTAAGACATCATTCAAACTTGCTACAATCATCAAAACACCACAAACAACACCAAAACCATGAAATTACATCGAATTCAAGCCTAAGTTCTTCTAAAGCTTCCGAATTACGCATTTGATCAAAAACCCGACCAAAAACACCTCCTAATGAACTGAAATTTTGCACACACATCCCAAATCACCAAACGAAGCTACAGCAACTCTCAAAATTTCATTCTGACCCTCGAATCAAAATCTCACCTATCAATCGGAATTCGCCAAAATACTAACTTCGCCAATTCTAGCCTAATTCTACACCGGACCTCCAAAATCAATTCCGATCACTCTCCTAAGTCACAAATCATCCCCCGAAGCTAACCGAAACACCGGAAATCACATCCGAGCCCTCTAACTCATAAGTCAACATCCAGTTGACTTTTCCAAAACAAAGCTTCCTTAAAGAGACTAAGTGTCTCATTTCCTTCTAAAACCTATCCAAATCAACTCGTTCACACAAAACTCTTATAATGAAGCATGAAGAAGCAGAAAACGGGGAAAACGGGGAAAACGGGACGGTAACTCACGTGACGACGGGTCGGGTCGTCACATTATGAGTAACATAACTTTGTCGAAATATGTGGGCTAAAAAAGTATTACTAAACATGAAATTTAATAGATGAAAAAAAAAACATGAAATTTAATAGGGCAAACAATTTATAGTGAAAAGTTATTGAATCCATTGATTGTGTATGTACATATTTGTAATGACCCGACCGGTTGTTTCGAGAGTTGTAGCCCTGTTCTGCCATTTTCTACTTATTTTATGTTCTACAGTTGTATTATGACTTTTCGGGTTAGTTGGTTTGGGTCTGGAGTTGTTTTAGAGTGAATTGGGACACTTAGTCTGTTATTTGAAAGCTTAAGTTGGAAAAGTTGACCGGATATTGACTTATGTGTAAATGAACTCGGATTTGAATTTTGATGGTTTCGTAAGCTTTGTTAGATGATTTTGGACTTAGGAACGCATCCGGATTGTGTTTTCGAGGTACGTAGTAAAATTAGGTTTGAAATGTCGAAAGTTGGAATTTTTGGAAAGTTTGACCGGGAGTGGACGTTTTAATATCGGGGTCGAATAGGATTTTCGGATGTTGGAATAGGTCTGTGGTGCCATTTATGACTTGTGTGCAAAATTTTAGGTCAATCGAACATGATTTGATATGTTTTGACGTCTTTTGTAAAATTTGGAAGTATTGAATTTCATTAGGCTTGAATCCAATGTGTAATTCGTGTTTTGATGTTGTTTGGGGTGATTTGATGATTTGACTAAGTTCGTATGATGTTTTGGGACTTGTTGGTATGTTTGGTTGAGGTCTCGAGGGCCTCGGGGTAATTTCGGGTGATTAACGGCTTGAGTTTGAGTTGAAGAATGCAGCTGAAGTGCTGCTGCTTCTGGTATAACTCCACCTGCTGAGCGGGCACCACAGGCGCGAGCTCGTAGAAGCGTGGCTTGGATAGCAGAAGAGACTAGGGAAGAGATGGGCAGAGTTCGCAGGTGCAAAGGATTTCCTGCACCTGCGATGGTCGCAAAAGCGGGTAGTGGAGCCCAGGTGCAAGTGTGGTATGCAGTTGCGATGTGGTTTCTACACATGCGATGTACGCAAATGCGGTATGATGATCACAGAAGCGGAGGCAGTGGATTAAGTGATTTTCGGCAAAAGCGGAGCTTTTACCGCAAATGCGGCTCCACAGATGCGGATATTGGGCCGCAGGTGCGAAAAGCCTGGGCAAAATATTTAGAAACAAGGGTTCGCAATTTTTGTCTTATTTCAACATTTTTGACTCGGACATAGGAGATTTTGGAGAGGATTTTTGAGGGTATTATTGAGGTAAGCTTCTTGTACTCGTTTTTCATCATGAATCTTGTTTACCCATTGTTTGTCCCACCTAGATTGTGTGGTGTTGAGGTGAAATTTGCGGGTTTGAGGCTAGGGATTTGGAGAATGAATTTTGGGGACCATTTGATGTCGGATTTGATAAATTTTTGTATGGTTAGACTCGTGAGAAAATGGGCTTTCGAGTTTGTGACTTTTGTTGGATTTCGAGACGTGGGCCCGGGGACCGAGTTTGAGCCGATTTCGGATTTTGGCTATAATTTTGTAGTTTTCTTGTGGAATTGATCCCTTTAGCCTTTATTGATGATATTGTACTACTTGTAACTAGATTTGGGACGTTTGGAGACAGATTTTAGGGGCAAAGGCATTACAGAGTAAAATTTTGCTGGATTGAGGTAAGTAACGCTTTCAAACTTGGTTCTAAGGGTTCGAAACCCCAGATTATGTGTTATGTGATTGGTATTGAGGTGACATACATGCCAAGTGATGGGCGTGCGGGCGTGCACCGTGAGAATTGTGACCTGGTTGATTCCAGGGCACTATATAGTGACTCTATCTTGTTGATATCCGTGTTCTCACCATGTGATAAAGTAATTGAGCTGTCAATCATGCTAGATATCATGTTTAGGCATTATGCCGGTACTGTTGGGACCTATAGTAGTCGTTTCTTGCTGTCATCTCACGAATTTCATTGATATTTCGTACTCAGTCATGTACATGCATTTCATATCATGCTCAGTCTCAGTTGTTGTTTATTGATACATCATATCGTTGTTCGTACTAGTTTTTCATGACATTGTGAGCCCGTGAGTGAGACTGGAGAGATTGATGGCTATGTGACGCCGAGAGCCTGATTATGAGTGACAGTTATGGGATCGGGATGCGCGCCACACTGGTTGTATTGATTTGTGATAGAACTTGGGTTGTAGGAGCCCCTCCGGAGTCTGTACAGACCCCTAGTGAGCGTCGTTGATATTATTGAGGGATGGATCTTCCCTGGACATGGATCTTGTCCGAAGTACTTGATACCTGGAGATGGATCATCTCCACAAGGATGGATTGGCCTTCTTCGGTATTGGGTGACTTATAGTCAGTGATGTATATGTTTCGGGATGGATCTTCCCTGGGTCGTATGGGCCCGTAGGTTGAGCATTTAAGAGTGTGAGCACATGAGGCTGACAGCATGGTGCATCACATACAGCATAAGCATTGGTATGTCGAGATAACAGAATTATATTCTTATTATTGTTCAGATCTGCTTTACTTTACTGTTTGAGCTGCCTATTTAATTTGAAAGCATGCCTACATTTTTGCATAGTTATTTCTATTTATCTGTACCGGTTGAGTTGGTCACTACCTTTTAGTCCAAAGTTTGGACTCGTTACTTACTGAGTTGGTGTACTCACGTTACTCCCTGCACCTCGTGTGCAGATCCAGGCGATTCCGGTCACGGCGGTGCTTGCTGATCGAGGCTTCAGAGGTCGGAGACTATCAAGGTAGTTGCACGGTGTTCGCAGGCCTTGACTCTCCTTCTTTATCATTAATTGTATTTTTAATTATTTCTCTAGACACTGTAGTGGACTGTATTCTGATTTAGACGCTCATGTACTCAGTGACACTCCGGTTTTAGGTTGGATTGTATCGCATGTTGGGATTTATTCTGTTTTTAAAAAGTTTTCTTTAATGTTACTCTGCTTCCATCATTTTTTCTTTAAGTTATTTTGCTGTGATGAGTTGTTATGTAGAGGCTGGCCTAGTTCCACGATAGGCACCATCACGATGGTTTATTTTGGGTCGTGACAATATTAATTTAGATACAAGTCCTATATGAACTTAGTCGGGCCGTCAAATCACATCAAAGAACATCAAAAATACTAATCACACCCCCAATTCAAGCCTATTGAAACAATGGAATTTCTAATTTTCACAACCGACGCCAAAACCTATCAAATCACGTCTGATTGACCTCAAATTTTGCACACAAGTCACATATGATATCTCGGACCTACTCCAACTCCCGGAACCCCAATCCGATCCCAGTAACCCAAACGTCCACTCTCAGCCAAACTCCTAACTTTCCAACTTTCGCCATTTCAAGCCTAATTCAACTACGGAACTCCAAATCACAATCCGAAAACACTTCTAGGTCTAAAATTACCCAACGAAGCTAACGAAACCATCGAAACTACATTCCGGAATCATTTTCACATAAGTCAACATTCGGTCAACTTTTTCAACTTAAGCTTTCAACCTTGAGACTAAGTTTCTCAACTCCCAAAACGACCGACCGGGTCGTTACAAATATATAGTCTTGTTACGTTTTATGTGGCTCATTAACTTGTAACTTTGTTTGATATCATTATCAACTACTATTCTTTAATATTATATAGATAACTATATAAGTTTTTAATCATAAAATATATATATTTTTTGTTTTGAAAATATTGATCGAAAATTATTAAATATGTTAATAATATATTAAGTATTGTATATTTACTTTATTTTCTAAACATAAGATTTATAAATATCCTCACATTATCTCTAATTTATTTTTATTATTGTAACGATCCGTCCGGTCGTTTCGTGAGTTATAGCCCCGTTTCTCCCATTTCTGCTTCCTTATGTGTTCCTCAGCTGTATTTCATCATATCGTGTTGGTTGGTTCGGGTCCGAAGTGGTTTCAGTGTGGAATGAGATACCTAGTCTCCTATTTAGAAGCTTAAGTTGGAAAAGTCAACGGGATGTTGTCTTATGAGTAAACGACCTGGGATTTGGATTTTTACGATTCGCTTAGCTCCGTTAGGTAAATTAGGACTTAGGAGCGCGTCCGGAATGTAATTTGGAGGTCCGTGGTAGAATTTGGCTTGAATTGGCGAAATTGGAAATTCGGGAGATTTTGGTCGGTAGTGGAAATTTTGATATCGGGTCGGAATGGGATTCCGGAAATTGGAGTAGGTTTTTAGTGTCATTTTTGACGTGTGTGCAAAATTTCAAGTCATTCGGAGGTGATTTGGTAGGTTTCGGCATCGTTTTCGGAATTTGTAAGTTTAGAAGTTTTTAGCCTTGAATCTGAGGGTGATTTGGTGTTTTGATATTGTTTTAAGCGATTAGAAGGTTCGACTAAGTTTGAATGATATTATGGGATGTGTTGGCATGTTTGGTTGAGTTCCCGAAGGGCTCGAGATAATTTTGGATGGTCAACGGAGGATTTGTAAAAGGAATAAGGCAGCTGAAGTTGCAGCTTCTGTTGTAACCGCACATGCGGAGTGGGGACTGCAGGTGCGGTGGGGAAGCCGCAGATACGGAAATGGAGAACTAGGAGAGGAGTCGCAGATGCGATGAGATTGACGCATTTGCAGTCCCGTAGGTGCAATGCCTGGGGCGCAGGTGCGGTCTTTGGACTTTAAGTGACTTCCGCATATGAGGGCATTTGGGCGCATAAGCGGCACCGCAGGTGCGAAAATGCTTGAGCAGAAGGTATACATTAAACCCTTCGCTAATTTTGGGTTATTCTTCACCATTTTTGTTCAGTTTGGAGCTTTTGGGAGTGAATTGAAGAGGGATTCAAGGAGATTTTCACTGAGGTGAGTTACTTGAGCCCTAATACCCATTTTTGTGGTAATTTCCGTTGTTTAATCATTTAATTAGTGGTGATTAATGTTGATAACGAGGGGTTAGGGCTTGAGATTTTGGAGAGTTTGATTGAGGATTTGAGGGGTCAAATGGAGTCGAATTTTGATAAATCTTGTATGTATGGACTCGTGAGTGCAAGGGCTTTCTAGTTTTGTGATTTTTCTCGGATTCCGAGATGTGGGACCGAGGGCCGGGTTTGAGAGGATTTCAGGATTTGTGCCTAATTTGCTAGTTTTTCTTGTGGTATTCACTCCATTAGCGTATATTGATGGTATTGTTCTTGTTGTGAACAGATTCGGAGCGGTTGGAGGCCGAATCTAGGGGAAAGAGCATAGCGGAGTAGGGATTTGACCGGTTTGAGGTAAGTAACCATTGTAAATCTAGTCTTGAGGGTATTAAACCTCGGATTTTAGTAACGTTTTGCTATATTGAGGTGACGTGCATGCTAGGTGACGAGCGTGTGGGCGTGCACCATTGGGGATTGTGACTTGGTCCGTCCCGTAGCAACTATATAGTTGCGTAATTGACTGAAACTATATGATACTTATGTGTTTTAGAAAGACTTTCTATAAATTGGGCTAAATACCATATTTGGGCCTTGTGTCAGAGCTGTTTAGACCCTTAGGGGCCTTTTTCTTATTATCCTCTCGCTATTTTGATTGAAAATTTATACCCAGTCATGCTATACCTACTGATTTCATAACTCAGTTTTTATTACTCTGTTTTGATACATATAAAATGTTGTTTTGGGCTAAGTACCTAGTTTTGCTGATAGCCCGAGTGGCTTGAAAGGTTTATGACCGAGAGAGGCCAAGGTCCTGATTGATTTATGCCACGAGGTGGCTTGTTATAGCACTTGGGCTGAAGGAGCCCCTCCGGAATCTGCACTCTCACAGTGAGCGTGGTACCCTGAGTGTGAGAGATGTTATGCCCGATGGGCCGTTTATGAGTGATGTTCTGCCCGAGGGGCTGATTATGATCTTATCATTTTGCTCACTGTTGACTGAGCCTCTGTTTAAGAACTGTTGAAAAATATCTTGAAATGATTTTACTGAAACTGAGTTTAAACGAAATGATTTGATTCAAACTATGCTTTTAAAAGCCTGTTATATTTTTACTATCCCTGATATGAACTTATTATGCTTTGTCGATCATCACTGGTTCTTAGTCTTTATTTACTTTAGTTACTTACTGAGTTGGCGTACTCACGTTACTCCCTGCACCCTATGTGCAAATTCAGGCACATCACGACCCGGTGGCGGCTGTTAACTAGCCCAGCTGTAGATTCTTCTAGGAGCTGGCAAGGTAGCTGCTGGCGATCGTAGCCCCTGTTCTTCTCCCTCCTATCTTCCTGTAGTTTATTTTGTAGTTACAGTTCCTGACTATGTTAGTCTTAGTATCTCGGACAGTGTTTGGTAGATGCTCATGACCAGTGACACCCCGATGTCGGTCTTTACTTTCCGCATTTTGTTGTTCAGATTTTTTCCTATGAAGTTTTTCTATTAATTAGCTTGAATTTATATTTAAATTGTAATATCGAGTTGTTATTGGTAAAGAGTCAGCTTGCCTAGTACCACGATAGGCGCCATCACGACATGGTAGTTTGGGTCGTGACAATTATTCAATATTTTTAGTTTTTGAATTTATCTATTAGACTTGAGTTACGTGGGCTTATCCTATTATGACCTTTCTTATCATAATATAAAATTATTTTCTCATCCCAAATTTAAAGAAGTTTTACCCTTTTTTATAAGATAAAAAATCTGAATTTTTTTTCTATATTTGTTCTGTAGTTTCCTATTATATTATTCAATACCTAATATTATTACATTGTCATGTGGTTTTTCATTAGCTTATTTGAATTTAATATTTAGTTCTACCCTACCCATTCTAATATAATACATATAAAAATTTAAAAGTGTTGCAAAAGTAACATTGACTTTATTGTTCATAATCCAAAATATGGTGTTTCTTATCATATTTCAAAAAACAATCTGATCTCAAATTTAAACATAAACAGACCGCTCTCAATTTAAAGATTAATCATAAAAAATATTTTTTAGTTTTTAGAAAACATTATATCTAAATATTATAGTAATATTTACGTATAACATATTTATTGTTCCGATTTTGTCAATATTAATATGACTTTATTATTTTTGTTATTAAATATTTTTACTGATTATTTCATTTTTTTCTTACATTATAAATAATTTAAGTATTTTATTTAAGATCTTATTTGTTACTTGAATTTTTTTTTTAAACTTAATAAATCTTTAATATCTTAAGTAAATTTTATTTTTATTTTATATTTTAACTTACTCCAAATTATAAATAGTGATAAGTTATCTAGATTTACGTCTTTATATATTTTTTTATTTTTTTCTATTATAAATTTTTAGTTATGTTTTTACCACCATTTTTCTAGCTAATATAGAAGAAAATCTACGAGTGGATCAATATATAGATATAAATATAGATTTAAATATAAATATACATATAAATATAAATATAGATATATAATTTAAATTTGTCTAAGATTTATTTAGATTATGTATAGGATTCATTCAACTACTTTCATTAATTATGTCACAACCCAAAATCCACTAGTCGTGATGGCACCTAACCCAACCCGCTAGGTAAGCCAACCAATAATTATCCAATTTCAATAATATTAATAAGACAATTAAACAAAGGAATTATCTGAATCTTATACATTTTCCCAATGACGGGTAGTACAAATCATGAGCTTCTTAGAATAGAATATACAAAGCCGATATGAATTAAATACATCTTCTATTTGAAAAGTACATAAACAGAGTTTTAAAATCTAAGGCTACCATGAACAAGAGGCAGCTACAACAGGGATGCAGGCATATCTTCCGATCCAACTCTCATCGAACACATCAACATCGGCATCCGAGATCTGCACACAATGTGCAGAAAGTGTAGTATGAGTACAACCAACCCCATGTACTCAAAAAGTAACAAATCTAACCTCAGTTTGAAAGTAGTGACGAGCTGGAACATAGGTCGGGTCCAACACCAATAACCAAATAGCAGTTCATAATAGTGTAATGCAAATAAATAAAGAAATAGCTTAGAGATAAAGTGCTCAGCCTTTTTAAAGCTTTCCGAAAACAGTTCCCCTTTTCAAGTATACCAATGAAAGCCCAAATCCTTTACCGAAATCGTCAAGAATATGAGTAAGTTTGAAAACTGTAACTTTTCCAAAAAATCCTTTCAATAATAAATATGATGTTTCGTTTTCATTCCAGATAGCGTGTGTGAATTACCACTCTATGCCCACATATCAATGTGTGTAAAAAGTCATATATGACGTGATAACGTACAACATGAGGAAATGCACCTCTATGCCTGTATGTCATGTGCATGTCAAATGCGATGCGACTCAGTAATAAAACCATATGCATACTCTCAAAGTACCAATTCACTCAATCTCCACAGCCACTCAGTCCTCACAGTCACTCAGCTCTCACAGTCACTCAGTCATCACAGTCACTCAGTCCTCCCAATCACTCGTCACTCGCACTTGGCACTCGGTATTCACACTCAGTAGGTACCTGTGTTCATTGGGGTGTGCCGACTCCGGAGGGGCTCCTTCAACCCAAGCACTATAACAAGCCAGCCATGGCATAAATAAATAAAAACATGCTGCGGCATGCAGCCTGATCTCGCAAATATCGTCACAATCAGGCCCTCGGCCTCCCTCAGTTATAAATCAATAAAACATGCTATGACGTGCAGCCTGATCCCATAAGTATCCTCACAATCAGGCCCTCGGCCTCACTCGGGTATAAATCAATAAAACATGTTGTGGCGTGCATCCCGATACCATAAATATCCTTATAATCAGGCCCTCGGCCTCACTTAGTCATCAATATCTCTAGTCTCTCGGGCTCTCAATGTCCTGAAACTAGCCCGACAACAATGATATGATGTATCAATAAATAACAACCGAGACTGAGATATGATATGAATGCGTGAATATGACTGAGTACGAAATATCAATGAAATCAATGAGGTGACAACGAGAAATTACCTCTATGGTTCCTAACAATATTAGTATAGATATCTAGCATGATTGACAGCTCAATTAATCACATGGTGAAAACACAGATATCAGCAAACTAGGGCCACTAAGCAGTGCCGGGGAAAACAACGGAGTCACAATTCACAGGGTGCACGCCCACACGCCCATCACCTAGCATGTCCGTCACCTCAATTCCATCACACAACACGAAATTTGGGGTTTCATACCCTCAGCACTATGTTTAGAAGAGTTACTTATCTCAAACTAGCAAATTCCAACACCCAGCAAGCCAAGTGATGCTCCAAGAATGCCATCACGCGCGTAGCAACCTCTGAACGGCTCAAAACTAGACAAAAGCAACTTAAATACATCAAATAAAGCCCCGGGAAACAATTACAAATGATAAAGATCGAATCCTACATTAAATCCCAAATTCGGCCAAAGCTCACACCCGGGCCCACGCCTCGAAACCTAACAAAACTCACAAAATCCGACAACCTATTCAATTACAAGTCCAGCCATACTAGTTACACTCAAATCCGACTCCAAATCTGTCACGCCCCGAACCTGGGCCTGGACGTAACACGACACTCGGTACCTGACTACATGTGATCGAGCGAACCAACTGGCTGGCTGAATCAACATGTGGTATCATAACGTATTGAATGCGGAAGATAAACTAACAAATGCTGATATACTGAAAGTCTGTATGATATAAATCAAAGTGCGGAAATACTAATGCAATTCTGAAATAAATTTGTAGCCAACATAACTTAATATGAAATGCCTGTGACTCTGTCTAATTGTTATTCTAGTCTATGAAGCCTCTAATGAAATACTGAAAACATTGACTGTCTGAAAATACCGAAGATTGTAAGGTAATGATAATGCCCTGAAAGAATTGGGATCACTAAATAGCTGGTACGAGAATCCTAGCACTCGGAATCATCAACCTGTAAATCATTACCTGCATTGTGAGATGCAGGCCCCGGGCAAAAAGGGACGTCAGTACATTTGAATTGTACTGGTATGTAAAGCAACTGAAAGAAAGAATTATAAATGCTGAAACTGAAACTAAGCTGATAACAGAGAATTTATAATTGATAACTAATCAAACTAAAACTGAAATGATAACTGATGACTGATAACTGAACTGATAACTGGTAATTGAACTGATAACTGATAACTGAACTGATAACTGGTAACTGATATGATAGCTGATAACCGAACGGTAACTAAATTGAACTGAAAGGAAATAAGGATATGAATACTCCCTCTTCTGAATGATGAACAACCTGTTTATCTGAATATTAAACTGCGGCCTCAGGCCCAATATATATATGTGTACAAGCTGCAGCGTCGGGCCCAAGTATACGTATACATAACTGCGACCTCAGGTCCAAAATGCATAAAGCATAAACTGCAGCCTCAGATCCAAAGATGCAGAAAGCATTAGCCGCAGCGTCAGGCCCAAATATAGGTGTTCAACATTCAGGGATTTAAAATCAGGAACTGAGAATCATACTGCAATACATAATAGTGAAATACTGAATCACGCTAAGTTATATGATACTGGAATACTGGATCACTGTCATACCTCCTTTTTTACACACCTACCCCGAAGGATAATGTATAAGGGAGTTTTTCCATTTAAAGTGACATTATTCGAAATGAAATTATTTATTTATTTTTAGAGTCGCCACTTGGGAAAGGATTGGCTTTTGGTGTCCCAAGTCACTGATTTAATTTAAATCCCAAATCGAGGAAAAATTCGACTTCCCAATTGGAGTCTGCGAACTAGAAATGCTGAATAAGGAATTCTGTTGACCCAAGGTAAGGTGTTAGGCACCCCCGGATCCCGTGGTTCTAGCACGGTCGCTTAAATTATTATAAATAGCTAAAAATCTGGTTTTTATACATGTTCAGACCTATAGTGCAATTTTATAAATTTGTTTAACCGCTTTTAATTAGTTTTTTATGAGAGTGAACGCCGTTTAAGAGCGTGTTTTTGGATCACGTCACATGAAATGCACCCGGATCCTCGACACCTCTTATTCAACGTTTTGGGATTTGGATTTGGGTCGCATGAAATGCACACCCGTATTTAAGAAGGTAAAATTATTAAAAGCGCGCCTAAAGTGGCTAGCGTCTTATTAACTTTGCGGGAGGCTACGAAAATTCGCTAAATGGCACGTCCTGAATTCTAAATATTTTAATATGAGTATTTAAGGAGAGCCGCGCAATTTGTGATTTTATTTGGCATGGCGCACCTCATGTTTATTTTAAAAGCCAAACTAAAGGAACTATGATTTGCTATTAAATATTGGCTTTGTCTCTAAAGGGCCCTAATTAATTAACATTATTGATAAACTACTATTAAAAGTATTCAAACGAATTTGGGCCTCAAGATCAAGTCCAAACTCAAACAAAAGGGTCTCCATCGTTGAAAACCCCTTTAATTTAAGCTTGCTACTTAACTTGAAGAACCAAAACCTGCATTATATCAACTATTTCAAAATCATGAGCAGTTAACCACCAAAATAGAAAAAGAAAGTGTGGTGCCGCTCTTACGAGTGTGAATAATCCTTTACTTAAGAAATCTATCAGGGCTCAAGATGAAGGCTGCCACGATTATATCAAAGCTGAGAGAGTCCTAGCACATACACTATAATACTCGTAATTATGGCGTTGTCTCATGAGAGATCTCAGTTTATCAATTTACATTGAATCCTTAAACTGGAGTAACAATTTGTATCCAAGCAAGCCAACTATGTTTGAAATACGAAGGATTGGAAAAAAAAAAATGTTCTATCAGCTTATGCATGTTGACTAATTAAAGAACATTTGTCTATTACACTTAAAAAAAAACTTAGGCAAATACAATCAGTCAATACTTGGAAGTCGACATGAGTCTCCAAGAGCAGTAGCTAAAAAATTCCAATTTTGAGCTAATAGATACCTGGTTTATCATTAATCCAGAAAACAGAAATTGCTCCATAAATTGAATTCCGCTGCCGAAGTCCAACAGAAATAGATACCCCTAATTTAGTCAACATAAATCCCTTATGAATCACTAACATACATTTAACTGATTTGAACAAATTTAATTAACGCGTTGTGGTCGCAAAGGACACAATATCACCCACAGCAATTGGAAATATAATCCAGCATATAAAACCAACATGGTTCTGAAAATACTGTCCATTACTCAAGAAATCAAATGAAAGAGCTTAAACATTTCACTATTAACATGCTTAATTTTGGTAAGTCACATGTCAATAGCAATTAAAGATATCAGTTGGCAAGCAAATCAGATTTACACCTTCAAATCAAAACAAAGAATCACCAACGAATACTTAACAGTGAAAATGAAACCGAACAGATCCGAAAGTCGAGCACGAAGAATACAAAGAATTGACATATTCATAGAGTCAACAATCCAACTATTCATTCATATTCAAAAGAAAATTTCGGGGAAATGTGTACATACCTAGGAGCCGAAACTAACGGAAGAAAAATAACAACAAAACTTCTGAAATTATGAGAGGAGATCCGGCAACACAACAGCAACAGACCAGCGGCCAAACGAGTTCAACTCGACAGCAGCGGACAACGATTCAATTCACTAGATTTCTTAGGTAGTTCCTGAATCAGAGGCTCTAAGCCCAAATGTCACTTGAAATTCCAGAAAATTGAAGTAGTAAAAAAAAGTAGAAGTGCGGATAGCTTTCAAATCCTCCTTTGTTTCTGTTTTTGTTTGTATTTGAAACTCTCCTTTGAATTTTTTTAAAGCTGGGCTCGAATTTTGGACATGAATCGATGGCACCTCTGTTACCGAGGGAGAGGGGAGCGCCGTCGTTCTCTTTGTTGGAGATGAGAGAGCTTCCTCTTTTGTCACTAAGTTGGGGGGTCTCAAGTGTATGGTCAAATCTGATAATGTGTAGGGGGTTTTTGTGGGGGAGTATTTTTGGGGAAGGTCTTATCTAGGGGAATAT
>NW_017670377.1:130533-139495 GCF_001879085.1 Nicotiana attenuata | reverse complement strand
CCCTGTGCCTCGGTGTTAGACCTGCTTAAGACACCAAAACAAACAAACGAACGAAATTTTTCTGCCCCAGTTTTCACTAGGAAAATTTCGTGAGTTAGTTGTGACACATATCTAAGCGATCAAATCAGGATTGTGTAGGGAGATCCTCGGTTTTTGGCCGGAATTTGGAAAGAAAAAGCTCCTCGGTTTTTTGGCCGGGATTGGGAAAGAAAAAGCTCCTCGGTTTTTTGGCCGGGAGATCCTCGATTTTTTGGCCGGGATTTGGAAAGAAAAGGCTCCTCGGTTTTTTGGCCGGGAGATCCTCGGTTTTTGGCCGGGATTTGGAAAGAAAAAGCTCCTCGGTTTTTTGGCCGGGAGATCCTCGGTTTTTTGGCCGGGATTTGGAAAGAAAAAGGTCCTCGATTTTTGGCCGGGACATTTTAAGGAATGGGATCCTAGGCTACCATGATTTGTTTTTCTTTTGGGATTTTCATTTTTATTTCCTTTCTTCTTTCTTTCTTTCTTTTTTTGTTTTCTTTTCTTTTGTTTTCCTCTTTATATGTTTTCCTTTTTATTTAGCAAAACGCATGAAAGAATTTGGGGGAAAACTTCCTTTTTGGTCATTTTCCTGCTGCAAAGCTGTTTCAGCGCTTGCGCATTTCATTTCCTTTTGGATTGCACCTGCTTCTTGCACGGTTGCTTTGAATTAGACCTGTTTTCAACAAAGAACAATTTGTTAGTTTGAAACGGTGGTTGGTTTTGTGGTCTTGATCATCTCAATTGCTTGATCTCGGCCCCATTTCCGCTGAGAAATTTGCTGCTCGTTTGCCTTGAGGGTGAATCTCTTTTCAAACCGACCGGGTTCAGCCTTCAGGATTTCATTATGACTCGCCCGTGTGGGCTCTGACCTTTTCACTTTATTCTGCCCTTGCCTTTGATTTTCTTTCTTTTCCAATGTTTTCGCTTTGAAAGCAACAACCACCATGGTCAGTCGGGATTGGTCTGACGCACTCGCTAAGGCTGAGTATTTTCTTCGACTCTGACCAGGCGGAGCCCTGTTAAACCGGTCCTGCCACCTTTTCTTTATAGTAATTCGGAATCAGTGTTAAACCGAAAAGGACTCAAAGAGAAGTATGAAAAAGGCAAGCATATGAGTTTGAAGAGAAGCGTCCCTTTCGGGGGAAAAGAAGGACTTATCTGGGGTGCATGCTGGCTTCAAATGAACATGACATGCTTCTTGGATTGGACGCCCGACCCACGCAAACTTTCCAGCTTACATTGTTCCGCATTTCAAAACCAGGGAACCTTGCAAGGACTCTTTCAGTGATGAGATGTCTTCTTTTCGGCCGACAGCGCCCTTTGCGGGTTTTCGCCAATCGACCTCTCTCATTTCTCTTCTCACCGTCGCCCGATAGTGCTCTTTGCGAGTTTTCACTAAGCGGACTCTCTCTTTTTCAATTTCTCTACTTACCATTGTCTTATGGTGCCCAAAGGTTTTCACCGATAAGACTCTCTCATTTTATTTCTCTCAATTTGAATTTTATCAGATTCCAACAATGACGTTTTCCACTTCCATGCCTTTGTCAATTGATCGGAAGGACTTGGACAAGGTTTTGGGGTAAAAAGGATTTTGGGCGGAACTACAAGATTGGAACCATTTCGGCGGATTCATGGCCGAACCATTATATCATCTGCCCCAGTTTCATCTTTTGGGGAAATTGAGATTTTTGTTTTGGTGTGACTGAACCTCAGCGAGAGACTGCCTACGTATCCTTTCGGAATCAAGTCAAACGTAGATCAGGGAACAATTGTTTTTGTTGTTTTTGTTTTTGTTTTTCTTTTCTTTTTTTTCTTTTTCCCTTTTTTCTTTTCTTTTCTGTTTCTTTTCTTTTCTTTTCTTTTCTTTTTCTTTTTCTTTTCTTTTTTTTTTCTTTTTCTTTTCTTTTCTTTTCTTTTTCTTTTCCGCTGGTACTTCCGGGTTCCAAAGAGGGTGACCAAAGAAGCGTAACCGGCTCAAGGGGTTTACAAAGGATTGATAGTATTTGGGTAGCGAGAAGGAAAGCCTTCGTCATCTCAATTGCACAAAAGCCATCATCGCAGGAGGTCTAGACATTGTACCTTTTTATTGCATCTGTATTGGTTGCTGCTTCGAGATCATCTCCTTCAATGTCTCCCAGATCCACTGCTCCTCTTGGCAGTATTTTCGGATGATGTGTGTTCCCTTCCAATTAAGGGCAAGTTTTCCTTTTGCTTCCTGGTGATGAGGAAGAATGCATCTCAACACCAGTTGTCCTATTTTAGGATTCCCGGGCCGCACTTTCTTGTTGTACGCATGGGCCATTCTTTGTTGGTACAACTGCCCGGATGTTCCCTGAGTACAACACACTCTTTTGTTGTAATGTATGGACCTTTTCAAACCGCGAACCAATTTTCCTTCAATTGTTCCAATTCTTTGCTTTATTTCCTCAAGGTTACCTTCTTTGCATTTTGACTCTTGATTATTTCGAAGCCTGACAGCGTTTTGGGATCTAGGCATGAAGTCCGCAAGCATGTCATGTTATTTAAAGTTGCATTATTAGAGCCAAAGAGAAGAAATGAAGGAGAAAAATAGCAAAATCAGAAAGGATAAAGAAAAATGAACGATGAAATATTGATTTCATTTCTTGGAATTTTGAAGATAACAGGGTTCACATTCGGGAACTTAAAGACAAGAAACTAAAAGAAACATCCGAGTTACACCCTGGAATAACTCGGGATGCAGAAAAAGTAGCAGGACGGGTCTACCGGGACTCCCGCCTGATCGGGCATGGCGTAGCCTTCCAGTTTTGAAGCTTGGCGCTTGGTCCCATGTATAACACCTCAGCGGTGCTAGTGCCCTCTCCCGGCTGAACCATGTGGGTTTCGTAGAACATTTTCCTCATTGCCCCACGTATTTCTTTACTTTCTTCAGCCGTGAAAACCTCATCATCTTCCTCTTTACTGTACTTAGGCTTGACAAAAGTTTCATACAAATGTACCACCTCATAATCGGCCATTTTCATTTTTTGAAAGAACATTTCTGCTTCTTCAGCACTTACAGGCCTCTTAGGCGGGAAACGCCTTTTGGTAGCGTTGTTCACCTCTTCTATGTTTGAGTACTTTTCGGCGGGAACATTTTCTGGAAGCCCTCCCAGGATCTCTTTCCCTTTATACGTAACCACCGTCTGATGGTAGTTCCATGGCACTGCAGCAGGGTTGGTCACAGGCTTCTGTGGTACGCGTCCAACAACTACTGGCTCACTCAGCCGAGGTGGTTTGATTGTCCCCCGTACCACATAGGCTTGCTTGGGTACGTACACTTGCGTCCCCCTTTTCACTTCCAATTTCTTTGGAGGGTTCACAATCAGCTTCTTTTCTTGACGGCCTCGCTGGATATAGAGAATTCCATCCTTGGGGGGTATCGCTTCTGTTTTGGCTTCAGCTTTCTTTTCCGGCTCTGCCTTGGTGACTTTGTTTTTCTTATCCGCTTTATCTTGCTTTGAAGCAACCTTTGGTTTTCTTTCTGCGTCAGCAATGGTAATGATGGCCTTTAATGCTGGATCGAACTCTTTATCCTCGCAGATCATTCCAATCATAGGTCCATTATTGTGAGCTGGCAAAGGATTGTTGGTCACATTTGGGACCTCCTCATCCCTCAGCACTATCTTTCCTTGTTCTATCAAGTCTTCCACGGTTTTTTTCAAAGTCCACAGTTTTCTGTATCATGCCCCTCAACTCCTGAGTGATAAGTGCATCGAACACCCCGCCGATAGGAAGGCGATTCTGGGTTTTGCCTGTTTGGAGGTATGGGCTGCAACAAATTCATTTGAACAAGCTTCGGGAACAGACTGGAGTATGGTTCACCGATTGGTGTAAAGTTTGGTCTCCTGGGTGGTTCCCGAGGACGGAAGTTGTTTTGTGGAGGACGGGGGTTATAGTGGTTTTGGTGAGGAGGCTGTTTCTTTGAAATGGAGATTGGTTTCTATTGGCATGTGGCTGCGGCCGAGCAAAAGGTTGAGCATTCATGACCACATACGGTTGAGGAGCATAAGCCATGTCGTGATGAGGATAGTAATGTTGAGGGGTTCTGTCCGGAAACATGGGTCTGGGAGCACGATGTCTCCTTACCCCTGAGGCTGCCATAACCGCTTCTTCTTTCTTATTACCTTTGGCCATTCCTCCAGACCCGCCTTGGATGGCTTGGGAGGTTGCTCTGATGGCCGGCTGACTCAAAATCCTGCCCGTTTTCAAACCATTTTCTACCATTTCCCCGATCTTAATCGCCTCTGCAAAAGGCTTGCCCATGGCTGACATCATGTTCTGGAAATAATCCGCTTCTTGGGCCTGAAGAAATACGGTGACCATTTCCACTTCATCCATTGGAGGTTTCACCCTCGACACTTGCTCACGCCACTTAATAGCATATTCCCTAAAACTTTCTGAGGGCTTCTTCTTCAAATTCGCCAAAGAGTTCCTCTCCGACGCAATGTCGATGTTGTATTGAAACTTTCTCACAAAATCTCTGGCAAGGTCATCCCAAATGTGCCATCGTGAGACATCTTGGTCCATATACCATTCCGAGGCGATGCCTACCAAGCTTTCTCCAAAGTAAGCCATTAACAACTCCTTTTTTCCGCCAGCACCGCGTAATTGGTTGCAGTACCTCTTAAGGTGAGCAATGGGATCGCCATGCCCATCGTATTTCTCAAACTTCGGGGTTTTAAACCCCGAGGGCAAGTGTACATGAGGGAACATGCACAAATCTGTATAGGAGACACTCTTTTGCCCACTCAAGCCTTGCATATTCTTTAAACTCTGTTCGAGGCTTCTCATTCTCTTCGTCATCTCATTCTGCTATGGGGCTTTGGGGTTTTGTCTTGTCCCGGTGTAAGCTCAAATGGCGGTGGCTGAGGGTACGTGTATGTGGGATATTGAGGAGGATCTGCTTGAAAGATGGGATTTTGGAAATTGAAGGCCGAGGGATCAATAGCAGGCCTTAGGAGTGAAGGCTGTGTGGTGGCGGAGCATGTGGAGCGGTGAAAATATTGGGAGCTGTTCCAGACGGGAACACCTGGGGGCGAACCACAGAAGGTGTTCCGACGAAGTGAGCGGTCATGGTGGGTTGTCCCAACGGAGTATGAGGGTGGCTGATGGGGATATTAGAGGTGCCCCCGGTTCTCGGGAACAATTCAGGAAAGCCAGGGATAGCACTTGGAGGTTCCCTGCCGTTAGTCCATGCGTCCCACATCTCCATCATTCGGAGACGTAGTATCCGATTTTCTTCAGCTGTGGCAGACTCGGAGGCCGGGATCCCCGGGATGGGACTGTCCTCAGAGATGGGAACTGCGGGTAAAGTCATTTCTGTAGACATTTCCACACTTCCTCTCGATCTGGTGAAGTATTGATGCGATGCCAGCTTACCACAACCAACCACCGTTTCTAAATGCTAGGCTGGAATTGACAGCAACACACGGTTAGTTTGAGACAAGTAACAGATAGGTAATCGCACATTGGGGTGTGATGCACCTATACAGTTAAACGGATGTCTACATGTTTGCACTGGTTGCATGCGTCATCCCGACTTTTCTCTTGTTTCTTTTCTTTCTCTTTTGTTTTTCTCTCATTTTTCTTTTCCCTCTATTTTTCATTTTCTGCTTTTCCTTTTTCTTTTGCCATGGTCTTTCTCTCGAGTCCTTTTTGCGTTCCTTTCTCTCTTGTTTTCCTTTTCCTTCCTCTTCTTTTTTTTTCTAGGGTTACGGTCGAATCCTATGGAGATTGCCTACGTATCATGACCCCGCATGAATCAGACCAAGCGTAGTTCTTGCAAATAAATGCAAACATAAGTACAAGAAATAAAGAAACAGTTTTTGGGAATTTTCAAATTTTCATTAATAACAACTACGATTACAAAGCTACTAGGCTACTTGTTTTTCTTTTCTCGAAAAAGGAAACTACAAAACCAGACTCAAAAACTACGGACTCGATTATTTAAGAATACATCAAAGCTTCAAATCCTGGGGCCCGCGGGGCATCATTCGGCATCGTCGCGGGCCTGCGTGCAAGACCCTTTTGCAACTTATGGAGTTTCAAAGGGATCTCGCTCAGGACTGAGAAGGTTTCGATGTTACTTGAATTCATCCTGCACATTTATTTAGGGGAATTTAATGATTTATTTTGAAAAATGGCTATTTGTGCAAAAATTCTTTATTTAGAAAACAAGGACTTGGATTTGCAAATACGGCCTTTCAGCACTTCTGAGAGGAAGATTTCCCTTTAAATGACTCTGGGTGGCTGTTCTTGCAAAAACGGCCTTCCGGCGTCCCTTTAGGGACATTCGGCTTAGTTTAGACAAGAATGGCATCGCCCGACTTATTTATAACAAAATTAAAAGTTTGACATTTTTTGGCTATTTTTGCAAAAGGGAGGTTGGACCCGATGAGGGTTGCCTACGTATCTCACATCCGGTGAGAATCAAACCGGCGTAGTTCGGGCAAAATTGGGAATTGAGTAAACTAACTCTGTTTTTTCTTTTTATAAAACTCAGACAATGAAAGGCAAAATAGTTTTTTTTTTTTTTTAATTTTTTGAAAATTTTGTTTTCTTTCTTTTTTTTTTTTTTGAATTTTCTAAAAATGCTTTAAAAGAAGAAAGGGAATATTTTTTTTTTGGATTTTGATTTTGACTTTATTTTTGAAAGAAAGACTTCTAAAAATTCCCCTTTTTTTTTTATTTGAACTTTGAGAATTTTAAAAGTAGAAAGAAAATACTTTTTGTTTTAGTTTTTAATTTGTTTTCTCTTTTTCTAAGGAAAAAAAAGAAAATATTTTTGGATTTTGGATGTAACCTCTTAATTTTCGAAAGAGAGACTTCTTTAAGAAAAATATTTTGAATTTCTGAGCTTTTATTTATTTACAAAAGTACTTCGAAGGAAAAGCAAAAATATTTTTGGACTTCAATTTTTTCAAAATTTTTATGGACATTTACAAAAAAAAGACATCTAAAAAGTATTTTTTTTTTTGGATTTTTGTTTCTGTTTTTTTTTTGTTGGATTTTTGGGAAAAAATACATCAAAATGAAGGAAACCCGTATTTCGGATTTTGATCTTTTTTTTTTGATTTTTTTCTTTTATTTCTTTTTCCATATGAAAGACTTCAGAAAGAAGGAAACTGTTTTTGAGTTTTAAAACTTCTTTTTTTTTTAATTTTCTAAGGAAAGATCTCTAAAGAAAGAACTAAAAGAAAATATTTTTTGGATTTTTTTTTGAAAATTGGGGCCGGAACCGATGAGGTTTGCCTACGTATCTCACATCCGGTGAGAATCAGACCCGCGTAGTTCGGGAAAATTTGCCTACATCAAAACTATTTTGAACAACAATTTTCTTCCTATTTTTCAAATATTTTTCTCTTTTTCTTTTCACTTTTCAAAAATCCGGCAGCATTTCGGTACTATTTGGGCATTGAGGTTTTTTCAAAACAAATGGTCACCCTTACTTAGTCCTAACACTGCTTATTTTCATAATTTTCACTCATTTAGACAAGCCGGTCAGCATGCAAAGCCGAGCAAATAAATGTGCAAGTAGCACGTAGGATGCATCAGGATGGTCAGTTCATTTTAGGTCACCTGTCCTAGACGGACCCAACCCCTGTGTTGAGTCCCCTAAGTCAAATGCACATGATGCAAACAAACGTCCTACTAGGGATCCGGCATGAGGTTTTGTTCTTCTAGGTTTAAACCCTAGGTTTATTGGTCTAGACCTGGCTTACCCGAGCGGACAACTCGAGCCGAGGGGGAGGCAGCGTACCGGAGATACAGAAGCTCCGCCGGCTTTGCAACTTATCCAAACCTCGTTCTAAATGGGAAAAGACTCTAAACAGAAGAGAAGCTACACGAAGTGCACCCTTCTCCATGATGTAGAAGACTCAGAGAGAGGAAGGGATTCGCGGCAGTTTATATATACAATTTCAACAAATATCAAAGCGGTAAAACATTTAGCACATATAGCATGGAACATGTAGAAAAATCAGATAAAGCCAAATATAACAATTGTACTAAGCTCGAATTCTTGAACCCTGAATCGGAATTCTGGGTTCGTATCCCCAGCAGAGTCGCCAGAGCTGTCACACCTCCTTTTTTACACACCTACCCCGAAGGATAATGTATAAGGGAGTTTTTCCATTTAAAGTGACATTATTCGAAATAGGATTATTTATTTATTATTAGAGTCGCCACTTGGGAAATGATTGGCTTTTGGTGTCCCAAGTCACCGATTTAATTTAAATCCCAAATCGAGGAAAAATTCGACTTCCCAATTGGAGTCTGCGAACCAGAAATTCTGAATAAGGAATTCTGTTGACCCAAGGGAAGGTGTTAGGCACCCCCGGATCCCGTGGTTCTAGCACGGTCGCTTAAATTATTATAAATGGCTAAAAATCTAGTTTTTATACATGTTCAGACCTATAGTGCAATTTTATAAATTTGTTTAACCGCTTTTAATTAGTTTTTATGAGAGTGAACGCCATTTAAGAGCGTGTTTTTGGATCACGTCACATGAAATGCACCCGGATCCTCGACACCTCTTATTCAACGTTTTCGGATTTGGATTTGGGTCGCATGAAATGCACACCCGTATTTAAGAAGGTAAAATTATTAAAACGCGCCTAAAGTGGCTAGCGTCTTATTAACTTTGCGGGAGGCCACGAAAATTCGCTAAATGGCACGTCCCGAATTCTAAATATTTTAATATGAGTATTTAAGGAGAGCCGCGCAATTTGTGATTTTATTTGGCGTGGCGCACCTCATGTTTATTTTAAAAGCCAAACTAAAGGAACTATGATTTGCTATTAAATATTGGCTTTGTCTCTAAAGGGCCCTAATTAATTAACATTATTGATAAACTACTATTAAAAGTATTCAAACGAATTTGGGCCTCAAGATCAAGTCCAAACTCAAACAAAAGGGTCTCCAT
>NW_017670377.1:124681-130108 GCF_001879085.1 Nicotiana attenuata | reverse complement strand
TGAATCTAAAACTGGAGTAACAATTTGATCCAAGCAAGCCAACTATGTTTGAAATACGAAGGATTGGAAAAAAAAAAATGTTCTATCAGCTTATGCATGTTGACTATTAAAGACATTTGCTATTACACTTAAAAAAAAACTTAGGCAAATACAATCAGTCAATACTTGGAAGTCGACATGAGTCTCCAAGAGCAGTAGCTAAAAAATTCCAATTTTGAGCTAATAGATACCTGGTTTATCATTAATCCAGAAAACAGAAATTGCTCCATAAATTGAATTCCGCTGCCGAAGTCCAACAGAAATAGATACCCCTAATTTAGTCAACATAAATCCCTTATGAATCACTAACATACATTTAACTGATTTGAACAAATTTAATTAACGCGTTGTGGTCGCAAAGGACACAATATCACCCACAGCAATTGGAAATATAATCCAGCATATAAAACCAACATGGTTCTGAAAATACTGTCCATTACTCAAGAAATCAAATGAAAGAGCTTAAACATTTCACTATTAACATGCTTAATTTTGGTAAGTCACATGTCAATAGCAATTAAAGATATCAGTTGGCAAGCAAATCAGATTTACACCTTCAAATCAAAACAAAGAATCACCAACGAATACTTAACAGTGAAAATGAAACCGAACAGATCCGAAAGTCGAGCACGAAGAATACAAAGAATTGACATATTCATAGAGTCAACAATCCAACTATTCATTCATATTCAAAAGAAAATTTCGGGGAAATGTGTACATACCTAGGAGCCGAAACTAACGGAAGAAAAATAACAACAAAACTTCTGAAATTATGAGAGGAGATCCGGCAACACAACAGCAACAGACCAGCGGCCAAACGAGTTCAACTCGACAGCAGCGGACAACGATTCAATTCACTAGATTTCTTAGGTAGTTCCTGAATCAGAGGCTCTAAGCCCAAATGTCACTTGAAATTCCAGAAAATTGAAGTAGTAAAAAAAAGTAGAAGTGCGGATAGCTTTCAAATCCTCCTTTGTTTCTGTTTTTGTTTGTATTTGAAACTCTCCTTTGAATTTTTTTAAAGCTGGGCTCGAATTTTGGACATGAATCGATGGCACCTCTGTTACCGAGGGAGAGGGGAGCGCCGTCGTTCTCTTTGTTGGAGATGAGAGAGCTTCCTCTTTTGTCACTAAGTTGGGGGGTCTCAAGTGTATGGTCAAATCTGATAATGTGTAGGGGGTTTTTGTGGGGGAGTATTTTTGGGGAAGGTCTTATCTAGGGGAATATCTTGGGGGGAAATATTTTTGGGGGAAGGTCTTATGTGGGGGAATATTTTTGGGGAAATATTTTTGGGGGGAAAGTCTCATGTGGGAGAAGGTTCTTCCAATTCTTCCTTTTTATTCCCAATTTTCTTTTGATATCTCTCTCTTTTTTTTTTAATTAAAAGCCCTAGAATTAAGAATCCTAAAAATATAGAATTATACTAATGATAAAAGCTACTTAATCCTAAATTAAAAGAGAAAAATCAATAAAAAGAAAAGGTGTAAAAATGAAGCATTTTTTGTGATTTTTAATTTTTATAAAACAAGTAATTACTAATTAATCCTAAAATGTAAAGAAATTCTAAATGTAATGCATGATATATCTTTTTTTGTATTTTAAATAAAACTTAAGCATGCAAGAAAAATGCAAACAATTAATAAAAATCTATAAAAATTCCTAACAATGGTAAATAACTAAGAAAAATCTATTTTCTTGGATTTTGTAGGAGTATTTGATATAGGGCAAAAATCACGTGCTTACAATCACACCGAGTTACATTATATTGGAATACTGAATCATACTGAGTTACATAATACTGGAATACTGAATCCTACTGACTGACATAATACTGGAATACTGAACAGGACTAGAATGAGACATGTATTCTTGAACTGGTTATGAATACTAAAACTTCAACTGTTTATGACGTGCTGAGTAAGCTATACTGAGACTTAGGGACATCAAACCCAAGTCTATATTGAATACGAACTGAGCTCACAACGTTCAGAATGAAAGTCATGAACGAGTTACGAAGCTAGAGAATAGAAGTTCTACAACTATTCAAGGAACTAGGCTTAGATATATTTTTGAGGCAATTGATACGTCGTAAAAGAAACGTAATGTAGGGAGAATCATTAACATTCCCAAACATAGAGAGTTAGCCTCACATACCTTAACTTCCTGCTCTTGAGCATAATACAACATTTGCCAACCCTTTCAACTTCAATCTATAACAACACAAGTCAAAGGGATTCCAAATTAGCAACAATAGTCATGTTTTGGTCACTTAGGCATTTTATCAAACACTCGGTGGCATAAAGCTTCATAGCCCTTATTCATTTGTCTCTACACCCAATAACCCATTCTTTTGCTCCTAGATAAATTCTAAAGTCTCAAATGGTTATAATCAACATTATTATTTATCACCCATAAGGTAATCAACACCCATAACCAATAATAACCAATCAACAACCCAAACCTATCACTGTTCATACTTTTCTATCAAACCCATCAACTCATATCTCATGAAATAGAGTCTATAATCATTAATTCAATGATAGAATCAATTAGAGGGTGAAGATATTACCTTTTCAACGTTCAATCTTCTTGAATTCAAGTTCTAGGGTTTCTTCTCTCAATAATGGTGTCCCAATCGAATATCTAATGATATGGAGGGTTTACCCATGTTAATAAGATGTTGGAAAATTGAAATTAACTTAGCGTCACCATTAGAACTTACCTTGGGTGGTGGAGGGACCCTTGAGGAGTTAGGTTTTTGAGAGCTTTACTTTCTAGAGCAAGTTTTCATGTTCTAGGGCTGTGGGGGACGAAATAGGGCTAAAAATATTACTTTCCAAGTCGTCCACCGCGTCCCGGTTGGCGCGTTCGGGCCCCGACCGCGGTAGATCGCTGGAACACTGCCTCGCCACCGCGGCCAAGGTAAAACGCGGCAGGACCGCGGTGGTTGCACACCTTTCTGTAAAACAGGCATAACTTTTTGCACAGAGCTCCGAGCCACTAGTAGGGATGGCAATTGGGGCAGGGCGGGGCAGGGATAACCATAAATGGGGCGGGGCAGGGGAAGAATTTAATGGGGCAGGGCGGGGCAGGGCGGGGCAAATTGTTATTTTTGAAAATTTTTAATAGGGCAGGGCAGGGTAGGGTACATACGGGTTAATAGCTGGGTCGGGTCCAAATAAGTTAGACCCGCGTACCCCAAAATCTTAAATCCCAAACACTAAAATCCTAAAACCTAATTTCCAAACTTAGAAGTCAGGAACTCTCAATCTCTCATGCGATTCTTCTTCCTCTTTGAACTGCTGCGAATTGGCGATTCTTCTTCCTCAAACCTTCTTCGATTCTTCTTCCTCCAGCAAATCCAGGTAAATATCTAATAAGTACGCAGTTCTCTTTTTTCTCTAATAATTTCCATTCATTTTGTCACGACCACTGGTCTTTTCCGGCCTAGTAATGGTGGTTCACTGATCAACAGACCTTTTTTGGAGAAGAACTACCTTGGACCAGGTCTACCGGTCTTTATTTGTCAGGTTCGGACTTGATTTTGTTGCTACTTGGTTTCTCTGATTCTATATTCTGTTGGGAATTTTAGTCTTTTAGAAAATGATTCTTGGCTTCTCCTTCGAATTCTCATCATCATGTGATGATTCCGAAGTTGTCTCATCTGTAACCTTAGTACTGTTTGTTGCTGTAATCGTAGGTGGTGGTCTATGTCTTCTCATATGACCACCCAAAGCTTGTCCTTGTAACGACCCGACCCGTCGTTACGGGAGTTACCGCCCCGTTTTCCCCGTTTTATGCTTCTATATGTTTCATTATTTGGATTGGAGAATTTGAAGTAATTCGGTTAGAGTTCGGTTAGAAATGAGGCAATAAGTCTCTTTATGAGAAGGTTAGTTTGGAAAAGTCAACCGAAGGTTGACTTATGAATTAGAAGGCTCGGAATGGATTTCCGATAATTTGACTAGTTTCGGGGGATGATTTGTGACTTAGGAGTGCAATCGGAATTGAATTTGGAGGTCCGGTGTAGAATTAGGTTTGAATTGGCTAATGTTGGATTTTGGCGAATTCCGAATGGTTGGTGAGATTTTGATCCGAGGGTCGGAATGGAATTCTGAGAGTTGCAGTAGCTCCGTTAGGTGATTTTGGATATGCGTGCAAAGTTTCAGATCATTCGGAGGTGTTTAGGACGGGTTTTAGATCAAATGCAAGTTTCGGAAGTTTTAGTTTAACTTAGGCTTGAATCCGTGGTAATTCGATGATTTTAATGTTAACGATAGTGTTTTGATGATTGGAACAAGTTTGAATAAGGTCTTGGGGTGTGTTGGTGCTATTGGTTGAGGTCCCGGGGGCCTCGGAGTGATTTCGGGTGGTTAAACGGAGAATCTTGATGTTTGTTGCAGGTCTGGTGCACCTGGCTTCTGGTATTTCCGCATCTGCGGAAAAGGAGCCGCAGAAGCGGTTCCGCAGATGCGGCTAAGAGATCGCATAAGCGGTCCATGAGGGACCGAGGTAATTCCGCAAAAGCGGACGGGGTATCGCTTCAGCGTGTCTGTATAGGCGAAAACGAGGCCGCAGAAGCGGAATGGTAAGATCCGCAGAAGCGGATTGTTGGGCGCAAAAAGCGGCAGGCCAAGGATTTAATGAAAAACTGCATAAGCGGTCATATGGCCGCAGAAGCGGTCCCGCATAAGCGGTTACGGGACCGTAGAAGCGAAAATTGCTGAAGGGTTTTAATGAATCAGTGTTCGCGAATTTCAGAAGATAAGAAAACATTTTTACTCCGCCAAGGGAGCTTTTTGATCGATTTTGACGGGGATTTAAATGGGTATTGATTTGAGGTAAGTCTCTTGACTAGAAAACACCATTTTATGGAAGAATCAACACTCAAATACATGAAAGTGGGTAGAAATTGTGAAGAACTAGGGCTTGGTTTTTTGAAAACAAATTTTAGGATTTGAAAGGCCATTTGGGATCCGTTTTCGGTAAACTTTATATGTACGGACTCGTAGCGAGACGAGGAATCCGTTGGTGTGATTTTCGGAATTTTTCGAGAAGTGGGCCCGGGGCTCGGGTTTTACCAACTTCGTGAATTTTAGTACTTTTCGAGTATTTTGATTGGGTTATGTTTCTTTAACCCATATTTATGTATTCGCTGTGATTTTGACTAGATTCGACGCGCGAGGAGGTCGATACAAAGGGAAAAGGCATTGCGGACCAGTCTACGGCCGGTTAGAGGTGAGTAGTTGGTGTATATGATGGCCTGAGGGTTTGAAACCCCGGCTTATCACACTGTGACGCTATTGTAGGGCGTGACTCGCACCCCATGGCAGGTGCGGGATTAGTTATGACTGGGGGATTGAGACTTAGCCCATCCCGGAACAGAAT
>NW_017670377.1:106061-122420 GCF_001879085.1 Nicotiana attenuata | reverse complement strand
TGATGGTTGTTCTTGTGTGTTATGTGAAAAAGGGAGTTATTATGGACCCTTGAAAGGTTGTCAAACTGGTTCATTGTGAGCAGAATCGGCTTGAAGTCGGTGGATGGACAATGTGAATAATGGATCTATATCAGGCCAGATATGTGCATTTTTGTAACGCGGTCTCATGAGGAGTAGTTAGGTTGATGCTTCATTGCCAGATATCTCGCGTAGTGTTGCATTACGCCGTGTGATTTGTGAAATGACTCGAGAAATTGCTTATGTGTTGAGAATCCGCGTAGGAATGATGTTACTCGAGCAACTTGGCTCTTGAAATTCAGACTGTATATCGCACCTCAGTTGTGCTTGAGTTTTGGTAGCTTATAGCGCTATATGTCCCCTCAGGGACGGTATTGTGCACTTAGCATACTTGTGACCGAAATTCGGTATTTTATATTAATGAGCAATTTAGCTTGATGTACACCTCTTTAGGTGAGTGTTATGTGTGGATCGGGTGGCACGCCGCCAGGAGTGTGTTATTTGGATCGGGTTGCGCGCCGCAACAGTGTGATGTTGAGTATAGTTTTCTATATGATATTTGTATGCCTTGCTTCCTGTTTTCTAAGGAAGATCCGTATTAGTGCGTGGGATTGGTAATTCCTTCTAGAGATCATTAAATTCGAGATCCGTGCAATCTGAGTATATGAAGTAAATTAAGGGGCTAAGACCATTGTTTGATTCAGAATGAGGTAATAGACAGAAGTATAGACCCAATGAATTGTTGATTCGGCGGTGTTATGAGTTTATACAGATCTTATCTGTCGTGTCGGTATTGTAAGAATTTGAACAAGACCTATGTATGTCATGCAGAGCATGGGATGTGTAATGATTTTTCTTCTAGATAGGATCAATGGAAGTTCTTGACTAGTTGAGTACGTAAACGTTTATGGTTCGGAAGGGAGGAGAAGTCCTCATGTTACCTTAGGATGATATGGTATATGCGATATGTTGTGAAGGATTGAGAATTGCGTGTGTAAGGTTATGGTTCAGTTCTGAATGGAAANGTCGCCTTATGGTGCCCGTAGGTTTTCACTGATAAGACTCTCTCATTTTATTTCTCTTAATTTGATTGCATCAGATTCCAACAATGATGTTTTCAATTCCACGCCTTTGCCAATTGATCGGAAGGACTTGGACAAGGTTTTTGGGTAAAAAGAATATTGGATGGAACTACAACTTTGGAACCGTTTTGGTGGGCTCATTGCGAAGCCATTATATCATCTGCGCCAGTTTCATTTTTGGGGAATTGGGATTTTTGTTTTGGTGTGACTGAACCCCAGAGAGAGGCTGCCTACGTATCCTTTCGGAATCAAGTCAGACGTAGTTCAGAAAAACATTTGTTTTTGGTTGTTTTTGTTTTGTTTTGTTTTCTTCTTTTTTTTCATTTTTCTTTTCTTTTCTCTTTGTTTTCTTTCTTTTGTTTTTTTTCCTCTTTTATTTTCTTTTTTTTCTTTTTTTTTCCTTTTTTTTTCTTTAGTACTTCCGGGTTCCAAAGAGAGTAATCAAAGAAGAGTAACCGGCTCAAATGGGTTTGCAAAGGGTTGATAGTGTTTGGGTAGCGGGAATGAAAGCCTTCGTCATCTCAATTGCACAAAGTCATCACCGTAGAAAGTCTAGACATAGTACCTTTTTACTGCAACTGCATTCACAGCTGCTTCGGGATCGTTTCCCTCGATATCTCCCAGATACAATGCTCCTCTCGACAATATCCTTCTGATGATGTATGGACCTTTCCAATTAGGAGCAAATTTTCCTTTTGCTTCCTGATGATGTGGAAGAATGCGCCTTAACACAAGTTGTCCCACTTCAAAATTCCTGGGTCGTACTTTCTTGTTATAAGCGCGGGCCATTCTTTGTTGGTACAACTGCCCGTGACAGACCGCGGTCATCCGTTTTTCATCAATTAAAGACAACTGTTCCAGACGAGTCTTGACCCATTCACTATCCTCGATTTCTGCTTCAACGATGATCCGGAGAGAAGGGATTTCTATCTCTGCGGGTATAACGGCCTCGGTTCCATAGACCAAAAGGTATGGGGTAGCTCCTACCGATGTGCGCACTATGGTACGATATCCCAGTAATGCAAAAGGCAACTTTTCATGCCATTATCTGGAGCTCTGAATCATCTTTCTCAAAATCTTTTTGATGTTCTTGTTTGCTGCTTCAACAGCACCATTGGCTTTGGGCCGATAAGGAGTAGAGTTTCTATGCGTTATTTTGAATTGTTCGCATACCTCTTCCATCAAACAACTATTCAGGTTGGCAGCATTGTCTGTGATGATAGTTGCAGGAATGCCAAAATGGCAGATAAGATTAGAGTGCACAAAATCTACCACCGCTTTCTTGGTGACTGACTTGAGAGTGATGGCTTCAACCCATTTCGTGAAGTAGTCAATGGCAACCAGTATGAACCTATGTCCATCTGAAGCTTTTGGCTCGATCGGCCTAATGACGTCCATGCCCCAAGCAACGAATGGACAAGGTGCTGACATAGGATGCAGTTCTGTTGGAGGCGCATGAATCAAATCACCGTGCACCCGACACTGATGGCACTTTCGGACAACGCTGAAGCAGTCCTTTTCCATGGTTATCCAGTAATACCCTGCTCGAAGGATTTTCTTTGCCAAAACGTACCCATTCATGTGAGGTCTGCACACTCCTGCGTGTACTTCATGCATAATCCTTCCAGCCTCCTCGGCATCAACATATCTTAATAAATTGAGATCCGGGGTCTTCTTATACAAAACATCACCACTTAAGAAGAAACCACTTGCATGTCGTCTAATAGTTCTCTTTTGATCTCCAGTGGCTTGCTCGGGATATTCCTGTGTTTTCAGAAACCCTTTGATGTCATGGTAGCGTGGCTGGGTGATTGGTTCTGCCTCAACCGTATTACAGTAACCATGCCTTTCTTTGATTTGGATCTCCAAGGGATCAATGTGGGCATTGCTTGGGTAAGGCAGCATCGAGGCCAGAGTGGCGAGTGCATCAGCTAATTCATTGCGACACCGAGGGATGTACCTGAACTCTATTGATTTGAATCGCTTGCTAAGATCTTCCACATGTTGGCGATAGGGAATAAGCTTAACATCTCGGGTTTCCCATTCTCCTTGGGCTTGCCGGATAATCAAATCTGAATCCCCCATAATCAATAACTCTTCAACGTCTTGGTCAATCGCCATATTCATACCCATGATGCAGGCTTCATACTCAGTGGATTGTGCAGAAAAACCGGAGCCTAGCGGTGGCCGGGTAGTGCTGACCAGTGGGTGAGATCAGGATTGCCCCAATTCCTACACCTTTGGCGTTTACCGCCCCATCAAAGAACATTTTCCAAGCATTGGTATCTTCAGAGATTACTTCTATTGAATTTACCTCTTCATCTGGGAGTAAGTGCTCAACGGTTGGTATTCCTCGTCAACCGGATTCTCAGCCAAATGGTCCGCCAACACCTGGGCTTTCATCGCCGTGCGAGTGACATAGACTATGTCAAATTCAGTGAGCAGAATATGCCATTTCGCTAATCTCCCTGTGGGCATCGGTTTCTGGAATATGTATTTCAAAGGATCCAACCTGGTTATGAGGTAGGTGGTGTGAGCTTGAAGATAATGTCTTAGCTTTTGAGCAAACCAAGTCAAAGCACAGCAGGTCCTTTCCAACAGGGTATATTTAACTTCATAACTGGTGAACTTCTTGCTCAAGTAGTAAATTGCCTGTTCTTTCTTCCCAATTACATCATGTTGCCCGAGGACACAGCCAAAAGAATTCTCCAAGACCGTCAGATATAAGAAAAGAGGTCTCCCTGGCTCCGGTGGGACCAAGACTGGCGGATTTGACAGGTATTCTTTGATCTTGTCGAAGGCTTCTTGACATTCATCCGTCCACTTGATTGCTGCATCTTTCTTCAATAACTTGAATATGGGCTCACATGTGGAAGTCAATTGAGCAATGAACTGGCTGATATAGTTTAATCTGCCCAACAGGCTCATCACATCTTTCTTGGTTCTCGGAGGAGGCAAATCCCGGATAGACATTATCTTCGTTGGGTCTAACTCAATACCTCTCCTGCTAACTATAAAGCCCAAAAGTTTGCCGGATGGGACTCCAAACGCACACTTGGCTGGGTTCAGCTTCAGATCGTACTTGCGCAACCGCTCGAAGAATTTTCTCAAGTCTCGGACGTGATCATCCTGAGTTCGGGACTTGATGATTACGTCGTCAACATATACTTCTATCTCCTGATGCATCATGTCATGGAAAATGGTGGTCATGGCCCTCATGTAGGTTGCCCCAGCATTCTTCAGACCAAACGACATGACTCTGTAACAATATGTACCCCAAGGTGTGGTAAAAGCTATCTTTTCAGCATCTTCTTCATCCATCAACACCTGGTGATATCCTGCGTAACAGTCCACGAAGGACTGTATCTCATGCTTGGCGCAGTTATCAACAAGGATGTGGATGTTGGGCAAAGGGAAATTGTCTTTGGGACTTGCCTTGCTCAAATCTCTGTAATCCACACACACCCGGGTCTTTCCATCTTTCTTTGGAACTGGGACTACATTAGCCAACCATATAGTGTACCGGACCACTCGGATTACCCCTGCTTTCAGCTGTTTTGTGATTTCTTCTTTGATCTTATCACTGATGTCAGTTTTAAAGTTTCTCTGCTTTTGTTGGACCGGAAGGCAATCGGGGTAAGTTGGCAACTTATGAACCCCTAAATCAACACTCAGCCCTGGCATGTCGTCATATGACCAAGCAAACACATCTTTAAACTTAAACAAAAGTTGGATTATTGTATCCCGAGTTTTCTCATCCGTGTGAATGCTTATTTTGGTTTCCCAGACCTCTTCGGAAGTTCCCAAGTTAACCGGCTCAGTATCATTCAAGTTTGGCTTAGGTTTATTCTCAAATTGTTCAAATTCTCGATTTATTTCCCTAAAAGCCTCTTCTTCATCATATTCCGGTTCTTGGTTCATTATTTCACAATTAGACAGCATGGTTGGATCTAGGCATGAAGTCCGCAAGCATGTCATGTTTTTTAAAGCCGCATTATTATAACTGAAAAGAAGAAATAAAAGAGAAAAATAAAGAAAATCAGAAAGAATAAAGAGAAAAATGAACGATGAAATATTGATTTCATTTCTTGGAATTGGGAAGATAACAGGGTTTACATTGGGACATTTAAAAGACAGGAAACTAAAGAAAACATCCGAGTTACACCCTGGAATAACTCGGGATGCAGAAAAAGTGGCAGGACAGGTCTACCGGGACTCCCGCCTGATTGGGAATGGCGTAGCCTTCCAATTCTGCAGCTTGGCGTTTGGTCCCATATACAGCACCTCAGCGATGCTGGAGCCCTCTCCCGGTTGAACCATGTGGGTTTCGTATAATATCTTTCTCATTACCCCACATATCTCTTCAATCTCTTCGGCCATAAAGGCCTCATCCTCTTCTTCTTCATTGTATTTTGGCTTAACAAAGGTCTCGTACAGATGTGGCAGTGGATGTGGCAAGACCCATCCCTCTTTCTTTCTCTCATCCGCCCACTCTACATCATCTGGGGTGGGGTGAAAACCTATCCCAAAGAATTTTTCAGTTGTTGGTAGGGTCACTGGTTCGGATATTCCTTGCAGAGCTTTTCCAAGTCCCTTCCCTGGCTTGAAACCATGTCTGATCATTTCTTTGGCCACCATAATCGAGGCATTGGATAGGAAGGGTTTGGGACACGGGTTTCCTTCTTCAAGCTGGTCCGCCACCACAATTTTGAATGCTTGGTAAACTATGTGTTCACTGCCTTCCCTTGCTCTAGGCATGGGACAGATGGGTCCCGATAAATTGACTGTTCAGCCTCTCCATGAACCACGATCTCCTGATCCTCGTGTTCAAATTTCACCATTTGATGGAGGGTAGAGGGTACAGCTCCTGCAGCATGGATCCAAGGCCTTCCTAGAAGAAAATTGTAGGACGTGTCCATGTCTAGCACTTGGAAAGTCACCTCGAAGTCCACCGGGCCAATGGTCACGATTAGGTCAATTTCTCCAATGGTGTCTCTTTTGATACCGTCAAAGGCTCTCACGCAGACATTGTTGGGACGAATCTTTCCAGTCCCGATTTCCATACGTTGTAGTGTGGAGAGTGGGCAAATGTCTACTCCCGAACCTCCATCTACCATGACTCTCTTTACATAATATCCCTCATATTTGACGGTTAAGTGCAAGGCCTTGTTGTGGGCAGCTCCTTCTGGAAGCAAGTCATTTTTGCTGAATGAGATTTGATTGACAGCAAAGAACCTTTCCGCCATTCTTTCAAGCTGTTCCACCGAGGTTTCAACAGGCACGTACGCTTCATTCAAAGTTTTCATTAAAACCTTTTGATTCTCAGAGGATTTCATCAGTAATGACAGCAACGACACTTGTTCAGGATGCTTTCGCAATTGATCGACCACCTCATAGTCGGCCATCTTCATCTTCTGAAAGAAGGCTTCTGCTTCTTCAGCACTCACAGGTTTCTTAGGCGGGAAACGCCTTCTGGTGGCATTGTTTACTTCTTCTATGTTTGAATATTTTTCAGCAGGGGTATTTTCTGGAAGCTCTCCCAAGATCTCTTTTCCTTTGTACGTAACCACCGTCTGATGGTAATTCCAAGGCACTGCAGCAGGGTTCGTCATAGGCTTCTGTGGCACACGTCCAATAACCACTGGCCATTCAGCCGAGGTGGTTTAATTGTCCCCCGTACCACATAGGCTCCCTTCGGTACGTACATTTGCATTCCCTTTTTCAACTCAAATTTCTTTGGAGTGTTCACAATCAGTTGCTTTTCTTGGCGGCCTCGCGGGACATAGAGGATCCCATTCTCGGGAGGCATTGCCTCTGTTCTTGTTTCAGCTTTCTTTTCCAGTTCTGTCTCGGTGACTTTGCTCTTCTTTTCCCCTTTCTCTTGCTTCGGGGCCACCTTTGGATTTCTTTCCGCATCAGCGATAGCAATTATAGCTTTTAATGCCGGATCAAATTCTCTGTCCTCACAGATCATCCCGATCACTAGCCCATTATTGTGGGCCGGCAATGGATTGTTGGTCACATTTGGGACATCCTCATCCCTCAGTATGATTTTTCCTTGCTCTATTAGATGTTCCACTGCTCGTTTCAGTGTCCAAAAGTCATTGGTATCATGGCCTTCTGCCCCTGAATGATAAGCACACCTCACACCAGCTCTGTAGGCAGGCGATGCCGGGCTTTGTTTGTTTTGAGGGACCGGCTGCAGTAGACCTATTTGTACAAGTTTTGGGAACAGATTAGAGTAAGATTCGCCAATAGGGGTAAAATTTTGCCTCCTGGGCTGCTCACGGGGAGGAAAGTTATTCTGTGGAGGACGAGGATCATAGTGGTTTTGGTGGGGAGGTTGATTTCTTAGGAATGGAGCTGGATTTCTGTTGGCATGTGGCTGCGGCCGAGCAAAGGGTTGAGCATTCATAACCGCATACGGTTGAGGAGCATAAGCCATGTCATGGTGAGGGTAGTAATGTTGAGGGGTTCTTTCCGAGAACATGGGTCTAGGAGCGTGGTGTCTTCTTGCACCCGTGGCCGCCATGGATGTTTCTTCTTTCTTCTTACCATTGGCCATTCCTCCAGACCCGCCTTGAATGGCTTGGGAGGTTGCTCTGATAGCGAACTGGCTCAAAATTCTACCCGTCTTCAATCCATGTTCCACCATTTCACCAATTTTAATAGCTTCTGCGAATGGTTTACCCATAGCTGACATCATATTTTGGAAATAATCAGCTTCCTGAGCTTGAAGGAACACCGTGACCATTTCGACCTCGTCCATTGGAGGCTTTACTCTCGATGCCTGCTCACGCCATTTGATTGCATACTCCCTAAAGCTCTCCGAAGACTTCTTTTTCAGATTTGCCAATGACTTTCGGTCTGGAGCAATGTCTATATTATACTAGAACTGTCTAACAAAGTCTCTCGCGAGGTCGTCCCAGATGTGCCATCGAGAGATATCTTGATCCATATACCACTCAGAGGCAATACCCACCAAGCTTTCCCCAAAGTAAGCCATGAGCAATTCTTCTTTTCCTCCAGCCCCACGCAATTGATTGCAGTATTTCTTAAGGTGAGCAATGGGATCACCATGCCCATCGTATTTTTCGAACTTCGGAGTCTTGAATCCCACGTGAGGGAACATGCACAGATCAGTATAGGAAACACTCTTCTGCCCGTTTAAGCCTTGCATGTTTTTTAGGCTTTGCTCTAGGCTCCTCATCCTTTTTGCCATCTCATCCTGTTCGGGAGCTTTAGGAGTTTTATCCTGTCCGGGTGTGAACTCACATGGAGGTGGTTGCGGGTAAGTATATGTGGGGTACTGAGGAGGCTCCACTTGAAAAATAGGATTTTGAAAAGTAAAGGCCGAAGGATCAAAAGTAGGCCTCGGCAGTGAAGGCTGTGTGGTGTCCGAGCATGGTGGAGCGGTAAAGATATTGGGGACTGCTCCGGATGTGAACACCTGGGGCAGACCTCAGAAGGTGTTCCCACAAAATGAGACGACATGGTGGGCTGTCCCAATGGGGTATTCGGGTGGCTGATGGGGATATTAGAGGTACCCCCTGTTCTAGGAAACAACTCGGGGAATCCGGAGATGGCACTTGGATGCTCCCTTCCATTAGTCCACGCATCCCACATCTCCATGACCCTAAGACGTAAGATCCTGTTCTCCTCAGCCGATGCATACTCTGAGGTCGGGATGCCCGAGATTGGGCTATCTTCTGGGATGGGAATTGCTGGCAAGGTCATTTCCAAAGACATTTCTATGCTCCCCTTTGATCTGGTAAAATACTGATGTGATGCCAGTTTACCACAGAAAAACCAACCACAGTTTTCTATAAAACCTGGACTGGAGGTGACAGTAGCAAACGATTAGTTTGAGGCAAATAACAGATAGGTAATCGCACGTTGAGGCGTGATGCACCTATACAGTTAAATGTGTTTCTATATGTTTTGCAACGGTTGCATGCGTCATTCCGGCGTTTCCTTATTCTTTCCTATTTTCTTCTTTCGATTTTCATTTCTCTTTTGCTTCTCTTTTCTTTCTTCTCTTGCCCTTTCTCTCGTTTTGCATTGCCTTTCTTCATTGTTTTTTTCACTTTCTCTTTTGTTTTCTTTCATTCTTGCCTTTGCTTTTTGCCATGGTTTTCTTATTCTCGGTGTTCATATTTTCTCTCTTTTTGTGTTTCTTTTCCACTCTTGTTTTCTTTTATTTTCCTTCCTTTATTTTTCTCTTAGGGTTACGGTCAAATCTTATGGAGATTGCCTACGTATCATGACCCCGCATGAATCAGACCAAGCGTTGTTCTTGAAAATAAATGCGAGAAGTAAGGAAACAATTTTTGGGAAATTTTTGTTTTTCTTTTTCAAAAACTTTTGTTTCAAAAACAAAACCCTGGCTTTGCAGATATGGCCTTTTAGCTCTTCGGGGAAGAAGATTTTAAGGCTGTGCCGTTAAAAATGACCCAAGGTGGCTGTTCTTGCGAAAACAGCCTTCCGACGCCCTTTTGTGGGCATTCGGCTTATTTTAAACAAGAATGGCATCGCCTGACTTATTTGTGGCAAAAATTACAATTTTTGTTGTTTTTGGGCTATTTTTTGAAAAAGGGAAGTTGGACCCGATGGGGGTTGCCTACGTATTCCACGCCCTGTGGGAATCAAACTGGCGTAGTTCGGGCAAATTTGACAGAACCAACTATTTTTGAAAAAAAAAATTTTCTTTTTCTTTCATTTTCTCAAAAATTCGACAGAGTTTTAGAATTTTTCTAATAAAATACCTACCTCTCACTCTTGGATTTTCTTTCTTTCTTTTCCCTCTTTTTTTTTGATTTTTCTATCCCTATTCTAGAAGCCGGTCAACATGCAAGCCGAAACAAATAAATGCACAAGCAGCACGTAAGATGCATCAGGATGGTCTTTTCATTTCAGGTCACCTATCCTAGACGGACCCAACCCCTGTGTTGAGTCCCCTAAGTCAAATGCACGTGATGCAAACAAACGTTCCTACTAGGGATCCGGCATGAGGCTTTGTTATACTAGGTTCAAATCCTGGGTATTTGTTCCTACTGGGTATTTATACTAGGTTCATCCGGCTTAGTAACTTGTCCGAGCCTTTTTCTTATTTTAAGGTATGACACTAACAGAATAGGGAGTCTCGACCAGCGAGCACATCCACGAAGATAAGAAGAGAAGGGTTTCGTAACAGTTTATATGTACAGTTCAAATAATATCAAAGCGGTAAAGGCATCATTTTGCACATTAAGCCCAACATGTAAAAATATCAGATAATAAACAAAGCCAAATACAATAATTATTCTAAGCTCGAATTCTTAAACCCTGAAGCAAAGTTCTGGGTTCATATCCCTAGCAGAGTCGCCAGAGCTATCAGGCCTCCTTTTTTACACACCTACCCCGAAGGATAATATATAAGGGAGTTTTTCCAATTAAAGTGAAATTATTCGAAATGGGATTATTTATTTATTCAGAGTCGCCACTTGGGATAGGTTTGGCTTTTGGTGTCCCAAGTCACCGGTTTATTTTGAATCCCAAATCGAGGAAATTTTTGACTTTCCAAGTGAAGTCTGCGAACCAGAAATTCTTGAGTAAGGAATTCTGTTAACCCGGGGGAAAGTGTTAGGCACCCCCGGATTCCGTGGTTCTAGCACGGTCGCTTAAACTATCATATTTGGCCTATTACCTGATTTTAACACATGTTTCAACCTATAGTGCAATTTTAGATTATTTACCGCTTTTATTTAATTTTAAAGGAATTTTGCAACGTTATTAAAACACGTCTCGAACCATGTCACATAAATGCACCCATGATTTTTGGCATATTTTAACACCGCTGAGATTTGGATTTGGGTCACATAAATGCGCACCCGAGTTTAGGAAGGTAGATTATTAAAAGGCGCGCCTAAAGTAACTAGCGTGTTGACATCTTTACGGGAGGCCATGAAAATTCGCTAAATGACACGTCCCGAGTTCTAAACATTTTTTTTAAAAGAAGTAATTAAAGAGGGCCACGCAATTTGCGATTTTATTTGGCGCAGCGCACCTCGTTTTATTTTAAAGACCATCCTAAAAGAACTATTATTTTCTATTAAGTATTGTCTCTAGAGGGCCTAATTAATTAGCATTACTTGAAAGGCCCAACGCCTATGATTCAATTTTATATCATGTAAAACCCAATAATTTTAGCAAGTAAAACAGAACTTTCAGCAAGTTGTTCAACTTTCAACAAGTTGTTCGAAGCAGCCCAATGGGAAGGAAATAACACGTCAGTTTTGTTCAAAACAGGCTCAGATTTCATTTGCACAAAGGCTGGACTGCCTGGGCCCGTGATGAGCCCAAAGACCTGATGCCGATTTAATTTTGGGCCTATTAACACTTTTGTGGGCAGATACACAACTAATTCAAATCAAAGGCATATTAACTTTCAAGATGCAAATAACTCGTGCAGTTTCAAGTTGTTTAACTGTCGATAACTAACATAATTAATCTGGATTTTGCAAACCATTAAATTTCAAGTAATCTACCCTAAACAGACTTTTTAATGTTTTGGAGCCTGGACACAATGGCTATTTCGAGCCATTTCTGCAAAATACCACACTGTTTTACAATTCATAACCTATAAACGAACTCCTGTAGGTTTCACTTTTTAATCAAGCATGATTAATCTAGAACACATAGTAGATTCAAACTGCAGGAGCTGTTTGATTTTATATATGTATGACTACACATACTAATTTTAAACTCTACTCCTAATCAACATTTGATTTAGCTTAAGTCTCCAATTAACATCATAACCAAATAGAGTTAAACAAAACTACAGCTAATGTTATGCTCATGCGATTGTGAAAACAGTTCGTATGGTCCAATTAATACAAATGATGATTTTTCAAATAAACATAACTACTCTATGACTTTAAACTAAAACAGAACAGGAAACTTTAAAGCTCCAATTAGGTAACATTTCATCATTCATCTTCAAAATCAATCCTACATTGAGTCTTCATAGATCACATGAGACCAAAGGAGTACCTGGAGAGTGAATAAATGAAAGGAATAAAGATCAGCAAGGCAGACAACAGCAAGTGGAATCCAGCAGCAACAATGAACCCAGTTTTAGCCCAGAAACAATCTCAAGCAACCCGGGAATGAATTATAGAGGAACAGCAACAACAAATACCCAAAATAGACCCGACTGAACCATAACAAACTCGAAATTAAACCAGGGAACCTTCTGAAGCTTCAACAACCAGAAACACAAGGGATGTTTAAGCCATTTTTATCTTTATTTAGGCTGGAAATTGAAGTTGACAGCTGGAATTCGAAATTACTCTAAGAAATTTCAATGGAATAGTATTTTCTGGGGTTTTTGTGTTATTTATTCTTTTCTTTGGTTTTTTTTTTGGAAGTCTAAAAGCTAGAATGAATTTTTCACTCTCGGATTTCAAACTCTTCTTTTTGAATTTGAATTTCAAATTTTCAGACCTCTCAAACTTGTGTGGATTTTTTCAGATTTCAAAACTTGTTCAATAAGGCAATGGGCATGCCTTTTTATAGGCAAAGCTTAAGGCAGCCTTCAGAATTTTACTTTACCCCTAAGTCCCTCTTTTATTTTCCTTTTCCTTTTCCTGAGCCGAGGGTCAATTGGAAATAGCCACTCTGCCCTTTCGGGTAGGGGTAAGGCCTGTGTACGTATTACCCTCCCCAGACCCCACCTTGTGGGACTATACTGGGTAGTTGTTGTTGTTGTTGTTGTTAGTCCCTTATTTATTAGCTTGTTGCCCAAGTTACTACACCTATTTTTTGAATTTCAAATTAGAACCCCATCTATAAGGTCCTAGGGAGTTCCATTTTCAGTTACTATCAGATTCCCTATTTTGAAATACCCATACTACCTTTTCATTCATTCTGAAATTACTACTCTATGTCAACTAACCCTAGCCCTTTTAACTAACCATGGTCAAACTAACAATTCTGAAACTCATCCAGCTAAAACCAAATTCAAATGTAACAAAACTCTTAAATCTAAATTAACTACTGAATTCCGGATTAAAAACTATTATTATCTATTATCAGTCAAACAAAAACTAATAAATGAACAAAATTAAAACAGAATCAGTATGAAAAGAGAAAATCAAACACTGGCAAGCAAAGAAGATCCAAGAACAGGCAGAAATATTAATCAAATTATCAAACTAAACTAATCAAATTAAGTAGTTAAACAGGAATCATACGGTTGCAATAAAATCAAATGACAAAATGTAATCAAAACCAATCAATCCCTAAATCAATCCTAAAATAGAAGAAATACTGAAGACGAACATAATCATAAAGCTAATGCATAAAAGGGAAAATTTACAGATAAAAAGAAATTTAAGAACACTCACTGATTTTGAGCTTTAACTCGACTGATTTCGAATCCGGTCTTCAAATAATGTTATGTGTTTGTTCTTTGCCAAGAACAAACACATAGCATAATTTCAAAACCCTTTCGAACACTGGCTAACCCTAGAAACTCGAACAGTCTTGAACGGAAACCCTAGATCTAAAATCCGAGGGGTTACAGCTGGATTTGAGGGATTTGGGTTTAGGATTTGGGAAGAGGAGGTCAAAGAGGCCCTGGGGTGTGATTTTGGTGAGGTTTGAGGGCGGCGACGCCACCAGAGAACAAAGGTGGCGGTTAGGGTTCATGGTTTTAAACGGAGATTCGAGGAGTTTGGGCGAGTTTTGAAGAAAACGGAACTTGGATTTGGAAAGAGGAGGAGGAAGAGAAGACATGGTGTGAATTTGGGAGTTATCAGAGTAGTTTGTGTCATCGCCGCCGGCGGAGTTGACGGAGGAGGTGAGGGGGCGGCTGGTCTCTCTAGGGTTTAGGAGGGTTAGAGACGGAGTGGGGGTCTGAAGGGGGGTGGGTACGGTTCGAACATATATATAGTAAGAACCTCGTTAGTTCCGGACCGTTGGATTGATGAGATCCAACGGTCATGATTCGAAGACCCTAAAACGATGTCGTTTTGGCTGATCTGGGGACTGGACCGGGTAAAGTTTGGGCCTGGACCAAGGTTGGACGAGTTTAGGGGTTTATTTGGGGCTGAAATTGAATTTGGCCCAAGTATTATACAAGCCAGCCTTTTAATTCTTTTAATTCTTTTTCTATTTTTATTTTCCTTTATTTTTAATCTTAAAACTAAAATTAAACCTCTCAATTAATTCAAATTATCTAATTAAACCACAATTACTCTAATATCAATTTAAAAAAAATTAACAAACCTAAGACTAACATTAAAATCAAACAAAACAAAACAAGGTTTCTTTGTGATTTTTCTTACTAATTAGTCTAAAAATGTAAAAATTAAATTCTAAATGCTCATGCAATTTTTTTGTATTTTTATATGACTTATCATGCACACACAAATAAAAATAACACAAAATTACGCAGTGAAATCCTAAAAATCAAATAATAAAAGAAACAATCCTAATTCTAAGAATTCTATAGGAATAATTCAAACGAGGCAAAAATCACATGCTCACAAGTTTAATTGTTATCCGAATTTGAGGGTAAACAGTTTGGCGCCTACCGTGGGGCTAAGGATAATAGTGATTGTTTGGTGCTGATTCTGATAACATACATTATTTCACGCTTGTTCTTGTTAAGTATTTTTGTTCTCAGGTAAAAACATGTCGAACTCACAAAACGCACCCAGACATAGTGACGATGGTCTCGGGTTTCACGGGAAAAACGACAATGTAATTGCTCCAAGAGCCGGGGTGCCATCGGCTAATCTCTGGGGAGCACCGGTTGCCGATCCAGTCGATGTCAGTTCGCACGTTGCTTTACATGCGGACCTAGGCACGGACCCCGAAGGGAGTGTATGCAGGGAAGGTCGATCTGGTGGCCAAGGTACACAAGGCAGAGGAGACGAAGGAGTTAGTCTCCAAGTGATATTCGAGATGCTACAGGCTCAGCAAGCCGCTATTGCTCAACTACAAATCAACATAGAAATCCGAGTGGGGTCGAACCAGAAATCACTCGTCGTACCGAGCCAGTGTCAGAGAGGTCAAATGGTAACAAATCGGGGACCAATCCTGCAATAAAGAAAATGCTCTACGAGCTCACCAAAAGAATTGAGTCAGGAGAGAAGAAAATCGAGACTAATGACAAAAAAGTGGAAACATACAACTCCTGAGTTGATCAGATATTGGGGGCACCACCAATCTTGAAAGGGATCGATTCAAAGAAATTTGTACAAAAGTCGTTCCCGCCGAGTACGGCTCCGAAACCCATTCCAAAGAAGTTTCATATGCAGGACCTACCTAAATACAATAGGACCACCGATCCCAACGAGCATGTCACCTCCTACACGTGCACCAATAAGGGTAACAATTTGGAAGATGATGAGATCGAATATGTTTTACTGAAGAAGTTCAAGGAAGCCCTATCGAAGGGAGCAATGATTGGGTACCACAATCTACCGCCGAATTCCATTGACTCGTTTGCTATATAGGCGGACTCTTTCGCAAAGGCACATGCCGGGGCCATAAAGGTTGCGACAAGGAAATCGGACCTTTTCAAAGTAAAATAGAGGGATAATGAAATGTTGAGGGAGTTTGTATCCCGATTTCAAATGGAACACATAGAGTTGTCGCCGGTCACAGATGATTGGGCCGTTCAAGCTTTCACTCAATGATTGAATGAACTGGTAGCATCAAGGACAATGATAGAGTTTTGGAAGCTCCAAGAAGGCCATTTATAATATCTCGAGCTAAAGAATTGCAGACTAAGGTTGCTGGACTTCAATGGCAAATAAAGAAGCTTTTAATTATAGAGGAAGAGCTCAAGCCCAAAGGAGATGAATTGTCCAAGTTTTACAATTATTTGGTGGCCCAAATTGAAGTCCAAGAGGAGGAAGATTGGGTCAACATCAGCCCTTGAAGTCCACCGAAAGGGCACCAAGAAGAGCTTAAAATGAGCTTAAAAGAGGTCCAAAAGGGGGTGTTTCAAAAGGAGCCCAATTGGAGTCCAAACCGATGGCCCAAACTAGTAGTTTAAGGCCCAAATCTGCCCCTAAGGGATTTGGCCGCCCTCCCTCTTATTTTTATTAGCTTTTATTAGGTTTTCTGGTATTTAGCTTAGCCTCCAACTTAGGGTTGCCTTGGTAGCCACCCTACCTAGTTTTAAGGACTTTTTACTCCTATAAATAGGAGTTCTTTTCATTTATTGTGGTACTTCATTATTGATTAATAATATTATACTTTAAGA